>NC_042495.1:42044399-42058877 GCF_005508785.2 Acyrthosiphon pisum | reverse complement strand
ATTAAAATTTTTATCAATTTGTCAAAGACTGGTTTTACGTAAAAATTATCGTTGTGGATTAATTTTTTTTTGTTTTTCCTTAATATTTTAAAAAATCATGTTTATTTTTAATTTTGGCTTCTCAAAATTAACAACTAGATCCAAATTTCCTACCAGAATCTATCCTAAAATTTGAAGATTGAAGCATTTTTTCTATTATTTATCATGTATAAACACAAAAAAAAACACACATTATTGTAAGATCAATACATTCATCGCTAAACCAAAAAACTTTAAAATACTTTAAAATCTAATAATACTTTATTTAAAATTATAAAAAAATGAACGTTAGTCAATAACTTATGTAAGTAACATTATAATTTACTCATAGACTATTAAACATAACAATAACATGAATACATAAATTAGTTATAAAATCGTAATAAAAAAAAGCAGGTAAGTGGATGTCGCTCTGCTGTATAGTAGATTACAAGTGATTCATTGTATAATGGATTGTATTAGACTTGAATTCAATGATATAATATCATTGTATAAGAAAAATAATTCTGAGCGGAGATGGTTTGTCAGTCTGGCTATTTTATATTGTTATTATTTATTTTATCATGTCAGTTGAATTAATATTATAATATTATAATTTTTATTAGTTTCTATGGTGATACACAAAGAGTTAAAAATTAAAATCCCATTTTTATCGTTTTTTCGTAATTTTTTGTTGGTTTTTCCCGTTGAATAACTATTGAAAAAAATCGAAAAATTACTTCTCTAAAGTACCATTTTGATCCAATTTGCTAAAAGACAAGATACTATATGTTGAAATCGAAGCACTCCTTCCGGTATAAATTTTATATACAGGATATAAAAAATAAAAAATAAACACCATTGTAAAACCAATAGCTTCCTCGCTCCGCTCAGAATCTAAAATATATAAATTAATTACCTACCTACTTTTTTATCTGTTTATAAAAAATATGTATAAATTTAATAACTTAAGATAGGTACTTACATTATATATTATTATGAGTGAAGTGGCTAATTCGAATTGTCATAGTATTGTAAATTAATTAATAATATTAATAAAATGATGGTGTATGTGTTTCAATAATATTAAGTACCTATTTATATTTTGGAAACCTAGTTGATCCCGTGCATTTTGTTGCCCGTAAAAAAACTCTAAAAAAAATGATAATTATTTAACTCATTTTGGGTGTAACTCTGCAGACTCGTCAGATCGCGAAAAAAGGGAAACTTCCTTATCCTAATCCACCTATTAGTAGGCAATGTTCGAAAATTCGATTTGATGCAAGCTTGTACCTGATATACTCGAATAACCAATGGTAACCAATAATAAATAATTACTAATTTTTTCTAATAATTATTTCTCCTATAAACACAAATTTTCACCGTAAATCTTAAAATCCCCGTTTGAGTGCCTCTCCGGGTGGTGGTAGCAGGGTGAAAAATACTTTGCGACCTATTCTCATACCTACCAAATATACAAAAAAAAAAATACATGATAATCGGTCGAGCCGTTACGAAGGAGTGTGACCACTAACACCGTGGCACGAGATTTTTATATATTAGATAAAATATTTTTTTAAGTTATGTTAACATTTTCCTCTAGTCTCAACGATAACGTGGTGGATGGGATCTGAAAATCCACATATTAAATTATATACTTAATCCCGAAGTCGTTAAATGGGGTCCTGCATAGCAACAATAAACAAGCTGTACCTATGTGATTTACAGCATTGACCTTATAATATTTTCTTTACGTTTTAGTTAAGAATTAAGTTCCTTGGCTTTTCACGCTTCTCTAGATTTTATTTATGCGATTCCTGTAATAAAATTTAAAGTGTTTGTGCAAATATGTATTATTTATATCTACCTAAAAAATATGAACTTTATTACATATGTTGTTTATAAGTAGTACAGGGATAAATTATTTTTTTATGAAATGTTCAACTAAAAATGAATACGTAGTAGGTATAAATAATGATTTATTTATGTAAAATGTAAATGTTTTAAAACTTCCTGTAAAATAAAAGCAAATTATTTATTTATTACCAATTGCACTGATACAAAGTGATCTAGATCTCTTAAAATTCGAATTTCTTGAACAAAATGTTATTAATGTTTTTAGCGTTGTTAGTGAAACTTGTATAAATAAAGTTGAATTAACACTAACATATAAGTAGAATATATATTTACAAACAAAAATCTAATTATAATAATTAAGTGAATATTATAAAAAAGGGAGTCTAGAATAAATTTACCTTAAACTTATAATGTTCATCTGATCTTAACAAGTTTATTTGTTACTTTTAAAGCATACTAAAAAATATTAGAATTATTTATCCATTATCCTTTAATAATATGGTATTTCAAGTAGGTGGAATAAATTATCTAAAATTCTTCGACCAGATAATATCTTTAAAACATATTAATTAATAAAAAAAAAAAAACAAAAATAATATTACTTTCGTCAACGTTTATTACATACTATAATAGGTAAGTACACGTTTTAAATTACATGCAGTACTAAGGAAAAGTGGAAAACTACAAAAATCTTTACTAAAAACACTAATTGATTGATATTAATGATGTCATAACAATAATACAATTAAATATCGTTAACTAAAAATTATAATTACATCGAATAATAGACTCAATAAACTAAATATTTATAAAATAACTCTTCTAAGATCTGACCCATACTAATTAAGAACTTACAAATAATATATCCATTGCATGATTTAATACATTTTAAATATATAATAACTTATAAGTCAATACTATATAGTCTTTACTCTATACGCTATAACGATCAGTAGCATGTGACAAAAAATCTATTTCCAATGTATAAAAGACGTCTATTACATTTCTCATAATCGAGATAAAAAGGAACAATTAAGTTCAAGTATTCTCATTTTAAAGTGGTATACTACATTACTACATGCGTAATATTAATTTCATAAAATGTATTATCTATTATAATAAATACACGAATTAAAAAATACTAATACTTCCATTTGATGACAAACCCATAACTGTTGAATTATACATTTGGCCAACGTATTTTGTTTTTATACTTATAATATCATAAAAAGAACAATTCTATAACATTGGTAATTTTTTTATTATTACCTATTGTAATATTTATTTGAGTTGTATTCACTTATAACTTTTCCAATAATTGCAGAGTGTATTTATTTTTCCATTTTCTTTTTTTTATCAGGAATTGCGTCAATAACGACCTTAACTGTGTTGGCATACGATCGATATTTAATGATACGCTATCCGTTCAGCAGCAGCAGATTGACCAAGGAAACTGCACTATACGCAATAGCTGGAATATGGATATATGCGTTTGCTGTAACAGGACCTCCGTTGTTCGGATGGAATCGTTACGTCAACGAGTCTGCAAACATCAGGTAATACTGAACCTGACAATGACGTAACTCGTGAAAAAATAATATTTACTGAAAAGCGACGATGATTGTCACATTTCGAAACCCATTAAATTTTAACATAACTATTATACAAATACCTATATAGTAATTTTTACCGGCAAAAAACAACATTTCTAAAATATTTTACTTTTATAAATATATAGTAAATAGTAGGTAATTACTGTGTATTAACTCGATGGTTGGCAATTGGTCGCGAAATAATATTTTTTATCCGCCGAGAGAAATTTATTTAGAACAATATTTCAACACAGTAAAATATCCTTTCAAATTACGAATCAAATAGTATACCTAAATTATTATTGTTGAAGAGTATAAAAAATGATACTAATTACATTCTGTGTAATTTACTTAATAGTATTATTTTAAATTCTAATTACTTTAATGTAATGTAAAGTGGTCGGGGGAACCTTGTTACGATATAAGTTATCCAGAGAAGGTTTTATATTCCTTATGGAAAAGTTTTCCGTATTGGTATAGTTACTTTTATCGTTTATTTTCATCATTGTGCATACAAATTATGATATATTATTTAAATTAACAATTATTTGCTTAACTTATATTATATACAGGCTAATTTTTTTTTAACAAATAACACTAAGCATCTATAAAATATAGTTTTTAAAATATTAAACATTTTTATTTCATGATACTAATAATGTATGGTGTCATTTAAAAAAGTAAAACTTAAAAACAATTTTTTACTAAACATTTTGGTTTTCAATAACCATAACTAATGTAAAAGAAATTATGATAAACGGTAATAATTTTTAGACAATAATTGTATACTGTTAATCACGAAGTCTTGTCTGTCACTTGTCGTTTTAGTAAAGTTAAACAAAAAAAATTTTCTAGCTGTTCAATAGACTGGGAAAGTGGTGAGCATAGCAATTATGTTATCTACATATTTGTTTTTGGACTATTTCTACCAGTTACAGTGATTATCTATTCGTATGTGAGCCTCGTCGTTACAGTTAGAAAGGTAAAATATTAAGATTTTTGATAAAAATTATATATTAAAATAATAAATCATAATTATAATTTTAATTATAAATAAACATATTTACTCAGTTTCAATTTTTTGAATTTTTTTTCCAAGTTATTTAATTGTATAAATTAAGTTAATTTTCTTTATCTAAAATATAATATACCACATAGTATTATACAGTGAGTTCCGCTTAATGTGATTACTGGTTTATAGAATAAACTGGTTAATAAAATTAAAATGTCCTGATTAAGCGGTACTCACTGTATTATTATAATCATTTATGAAATACTCGCAAAGAGACCTATGACAACAATGTAGCTAAATAGCCTATCCAGAACGCCGTGTGATCATAACCATTTTATACCTACTATTCAAATTCAATAAAACAATCTAATTAGTCATGTACTCGTTTATCAAGAAATACCGAGAATATGATTCCTATTTCCTTTAGTCCACAAATTAAATTGCCGATACTACAAGGAATACCTATAGTTATGTCAAAAGCATGCCCCGCGATGAGTCGGTTATTGAATCGTGGAATTAAACGTTATGTATCTAATAATTATTATAGGAAAAAATATAATCATTCCTATTATAAATTAATATATACAAAATATAAAACTTCATGATGCCTTAATATACGTTATTTACAATTTCAGCAATACCAATATTGTATAGGAATTAGATCTAATTCAACATAATATATGTATAGGTCCAGTAACAGCACCAGGATTTTTCCATTGGAGGGGCTTTAATATTCAATAACAAAAAAATAAATATTATCGTGAAGGATTATTACACTGATACAAAAAATATCATTTGACATTTCGGAAAGGTCTTAAGCCTGTTAGCCCCTACTGGATACGGCTATTACATGTTCCTTACACACGCCAATATACAATATACATACCTATGTAGCAATAAGTTAAGTTTACAATTATGGTTTACATGGCGTTCAAAATTAACTAAAAGGGGGGAGGAAAAGTACTTCTTGCGGAAAACGTGATAGTTAAATTAACAACAATTTTAGAGTTCTTGACTTATAAAGAAAAAAGTAAAAAAATATGTTAGTGTTTACTGTAATTTCCGGTGAATTTAATGGAAAAATATCAGATTCCAAAATAACGTTTTGACGTTGTTGTTTCGTTTTATAAATTAAAATATTATCGTGCACACTTCTTTCGGCCCTGTCTAAATATATATAATAATATAGTCAAATCAATCGATCGAATGAAATTGGATTCCAAAACGACGTTTTGACGTTATTGTTTCATTATAATATATAAATTAAAATATCATCGTGCACGCTTCTTTTGGGCCGGTCGAAATAATATAATATAGTAGAGATTAGAGACGAAAATAAAAACTGTGAATTTGTTTTGAAAAACTTCCTCTGCGCGACAGTGACAATACAACATTTTTCGTTAAACAGAGAGCCGCTGAAAAAATCATCGGACAAGCGACCAAAGCAGAATGCAGGGTAGCCATTATGGTGGCCGTGATGATATTGGCGTTTTTAACAGCGTGGATGCCGTACTCGGTGCTAGCTCTCATGATTGCATTTGGCGGCGTTCATATCAGTCCGGTCGTCAGCATAATACCGGCTTTGTGCGCCAAGTCGAGCATATGCTGGAATCCAATTATATACATTGGACTCAATACGCAGGTAGGCTACGTCAACGTATACTGATGTTATTGTTGTTGTAAAATAGGTATAATATTTTGTTTTGAATTTAAACGATAACCGGAAAACGGAACAAAATACCCACGGTAAAAAATATCCGAAAAAAAGCATACTCTTGGTTGATGATGATGATGATGATGATAATAATAATAATAGTTAATACTCTAAAAGTCTAAAGAACCGATGAGCCAAGGAAATAATATGAAGAGAATAATTACGTTAGTGACGTTTCACAATTTCGCATAATAGGTAAACACGAAACACAATCATAGCTGCGGTAATTTCTCGATTGTCCTAACTCAATAATCGTTAATGGCTACACTCAACAATGTGTAAATCATGTTGCATGCAGTTGGAAGTAAATTGAACGTATGCTAGGAATAGTGGGGTTATGTCAACATATTATTACAATAATTACTAACAAACATATGTATATACCGACAAAATGTACATAATAATGTTTTCGTTTTTTTTTTTTTTTTGTTGCTGATACTACAAATATAAACTTTATTTAAAAACAAATTATTGATCATAAAGATATTATAATTAAATTTTGTGATTGTATTTAAAAGTTTGTAATAGGACTTATTAACTAATGACTTTTTTTTAAATAAATAATGACACGTCAATATATAACCTATGAATAAAATATGCATTTTTTGCTTACCGACGTGATGTTATTAGTAATTTAAGTTTACAACTACAAGCCATTGTCAATATTATAAATTATTATACAATAAATATCAACTATGTTATTTTATTATTTTTGGTATTTGATCAGACATGGAATAATAACTAAAAACAAGTACCACACAAAAAATCGCTGTAGTCTTAATAAATAATAAATAATATTTTACGAAAACGTATTAATATATTAATAACCGAAGTAGCTAAGTCACGTATGATTGTAATTTGTAGCTGTAGCCCTGTAGATACATATTCCCAAATGAGCCACCTAACCAAACCAACATTGAGATGTAATTCACCCATTGTCCACACACGGCCAGAATTAGCAGAGACTGGAATTTACTCAATACAATAAATATTATGATGATGAAAAATTGGGAGTAGGACGTTGGAATGCATACCCCATAATCATATAATATTCAAGTAGCTATACACGGGTAGGTATCTCCTATTTCACTATATAGTTCATGTGGAGTATTTTTATATAGGTAGGTATAGTTAATTGTGGATAGTATTATACATTAATATTTAGCCTATGATTGTAAATATGACTTGTGATAATTATTCCAAATTAAAAATATAGACAAACATTAAGTTTTCCTGACTAATGAACATTAATATTATAAAATATTATAATACTTTTAAATTATTTATCTATATATAGATTTACAGTTTAATATCTAATAAAATGCTAAAAAAAAATTTTTACAAGCTATTTGAATAGTAATATATGAAAATTACACTATTTGCTAAAACCGTTCACCACTACATAATTTTACTGATAAAAATGTCCATAATATCATCCATACGTGTTTATGAGAATTTCCATCGAGTCAATACCATGCTATACTTTCATATTTCTACTCGTACAGCAACAATACTGGTCCTAAATGAAAACTTATTGAATCAATGATCAAATTGTATACGAGAATTACATTTTCAGCATTATTGAACAATGTAAATAAAAATAAATATCTATTTCGTTAACGAAAAAGGAAACGTTTTTTACTTATGTTTCGTATTGTGCTACAGTTTTAGTTGGATGATATATTCTGTACACGTGCTTTAACAACTATATACTTTTTATTTATTATAGGGACATATAATTATTATATTGTATTAGGTATATAACTTTATATTTGTATGTAGGTACCTACCTATAGTTTGAACATGATTGAAATAAAACAAGTTACAAGTACCTAACTTGTATTTTATAGGCAACAGTGTCGATAGTACCTCACATAGTACCTCTCAAGAACACAATAATTCTCCTCGGCCCCTCCCCTAGGCTTTTATTCGGATCATTTCACGGAAATCCAATTACATATTCCTATTAGCTACCATTACAATCGGTATCAACTCCGAGCTCGTTTTAATGACATCGAACCAAAGTCCAAACCACCCATTTAGCATTTTATGTTTCGTTCATAATTTATTCTTCTTAGCTAGCTCTGGCATATATATTAATATTGTTTCGATCAACAATAGTTGCAATAGAATTTTGAAAGTCTAGCTGATAGCTGACCCTTTATACGCTTTATACGTGTTGTTAGGATAATATTATGTAATGTAAAGGTAGTCGTTACCACGAAATAATACAAATCATGTCTTGTATTCTCTATATAATTGATTACGGAGAAATAATTTACAATTCATCAAAAAAATATATATCATATTTAATATTTCGCAATTTATTTGAGCTTTCAGGATTAACCATTTAGAAAGTATTTTTATCAATGCAGAATAACTCCCATTTGAACTAACACGTCAAATTACATAGGTACCTACTTAAATATATTACAAATAATATTAATTGTAAATATTGTCTTTTGTTTTGAGCAGGGATCGAAACCGTTTCAAATTTTAACGGTTACGGTTTTAGTTCTTGAGAACCGTTTTCTAAATTTTCTGGTTTTGGTTTAGGTTTTAAGACAGGTTTTTTAAATTTTTTGGTTTTGGTTTCGGTTTTAAAAAGGTTTTTCAAATATTTTATCGGTTTAAAGAACGGTTTTAGAAAATTTTCGGTTTTGGTTTTTGGCAAAGTTTTTAAAAATGTCCATTTTATTTTCCTGTCTAATTACTGTAGACACGATTTTTATTATCTATTAACTATTATAAGGGCCGAGTCTAAAGCCCTGAAATATGGCTACTTTGTATAATTAGTGTACAATATACGATATAACAAATAAACGTTCAGCAGAACTAATTTCGTGTTATTAACTTGAATATTTTGTACCTAATTTAGGTGCCTCATGTCTACTTTTGCATTCGACATAATATTATGTTGCCATATTATGGTTGAGATCATTATTCGATTACATTAATATTTAATTGTATATTACAATAACATCACACTATATTATTTGTATTTTCAATTTTCAATCATAAATTTAGTAATAATATATATTATATTAATATTTCGTAATACTCAGTAACTGCATCGGGATTTTTATCAATAAATCCAAACATAATAATTTCTTCATATAAAAATAGTAGAATTACAAATAATATAATTAACTTTATGGAATTCAAAGAAACCGACATTAGTTTTAAATTTTAATCCGTTTTTCAAGATCAGTACAAGAGCGGTTTTTCAATTCTATGGTTTCGGGTTGGGTTTTGAAAACGATTTTTTAAGGTCTTAGGTTTCGGTTACGGTTTTTTAACCGGTATTTCAAAGCTTTTGGTTCCGGTTCCAGTTCCGGTGTTCAGAAATGAGAAAACCGCGGTTTTAACCGGTTTTTTGGAAAACCGGTTAAACCGGTTTCGATCCCTGGTTTTGAGATGTAATAACCATATAGTTGTTAAAGCCTTAACAAAAAGAAAAAAAAACACTAACAAAAGTAAAAACTACATATTATTCAAAATTCAAATATGAAAATATTTGAATAAAAATGTAATAGGTATATAGGTATTCAAATAAAATTGAATCATAATCGTTTTGATCAATTTTTTCAATTATTATTCATATTTTTGAAAATATAATACAATAAGTAAAGTATATTTACATACGCACTGTTGTCGCATTCATACGGACGATCCCGAACAACAATATTTCCTTTCTAAACATTCAACCACGATTCACGCATCTGAACATAATATAACAGCACTCGTTGGAGCATATAACATTCCTTTGTAAATCCTATCTAGACCGGTGTCTATTAGGTGTATAGAACACCGCACCCTATCCTGTGCGTGGTACAAGTCAATATTCATATTATTATAAGACATTTTGTGTGCAAAATAATATACGTTGACGTCATATCTTTAGAAATAAAAAAGGTAAAAGGTGGGTAAGTGGATGTCATTCTGCTGTACAGTAGATTACAAGTGGGTCACTGTATAATGAATAGTATTAAATTTGAATTCAATGATATAATATCACTGTATAAGAAAAACGATTCTGAGCGGAGACGGTTTGTCAGTCTAGATATTAGACATACATATTATAGGTATACTTATCTATAGTATTATTAATAATTTTCAAATTAATCATATCACAATATCCATTAGGTAACGCGTTATACATAAACAACAAACCGTGGTACTATCATAGATATATAATAGTATACTTTAGAAGTTTCAAGTACCCACAAATAATATTATACAATCACAACAAAATAACTAAAATAGTTATTCCAGGTTTTTTAATATGTAATTTCGTCCAAATTTGAGCTTAAAATTACTATAAAAATAAACTGTGCTTATGTATTTCTTAGAATTTTTGGTAACAGAATTAAATATTTACGTGGAATCTTGTTTTAAATTTTCAATCCTTAGATATAAAAGTTGAACATTTTATAAATTTTTAACTACAAAATAATTATTCAATTTTAAATTTGATAAATTTTGTCAAGATTTTAAATTCAAATGCTTATAAAAAAAAATTGTGCCTATGTATTTGTAATATTTTTCAACTGCTATTGTAACAATGTATCAGGAGCCCTGTATTAATTTTTTACACTTTTTGGCCCAACAGATAAAACTTAATTGATATTTATAGAAAAAAAAACTAAATAAATTTAAAACTGAAAATGTCCGTAAACAGCTCAAAAAGAGTCAAATTATTTTCAAAATTTTATTGTATATAGAAAATGCTAATATAAACATTCGGTGAAATTTTCAAGTTTCTACAGTCATTCGTTTTTTTAATTACAACAAAATAAGAAAATCGTTACGTAAGAAATCGAGTAAATACCAAATATTGTAAAAATATGAATTTCAAACGCTCATAAAAATTTAATTTGAGTTAGTTTCTTATAGACATTCTTTTTTTGATAAAGGTAGATTATCCTATAAGGAATCTTGTATTCCATTTTAAAATCTTAGATTTAAAAAGAAAAATTTTTATGAATTCTTAACTCAAAATAATTTGTTAATTTTCGTGATTTTTCCATATTTTTTCTATTTTTGAACTTTAAATGCTTATAAAAAAAAACTGTGACTAAGGATTTTTAATATTTTTCATCTGCCTTTGAAACAATGTACTTGGAGCCTTCTATTAAATTTTTAAGCTTTTTTAATCAACAAATAAAATTTAATTGATATTTTTAGAAAAAAAACTAAAAAAAAATGAAAACTGACAATGTCCGTAAAGAGCTCAAAATAAGAGCGTCAAAATATTTTGAAAATGTTATGGTGTATAGAAAATGCTAATATAAACATTCAGTCAAAATGTCATGTATCTACGGTAATTTTTTTTAAAGTTACACCAAAAACCAAATTCAATTTTGTGAAAAATCGATTTTGCGTAAAAATTCCCGTTTTTCCTTAATTTTTCTTTGGTTTTTCCCGGCGCTTTTGAAAACTACTAGGAAATTTAAATTTTGACCTCCCTAATGCACCAACGATATTCACTTTCCAATCGAACAAGATACTGAAGTTGAAAATCGAAGCATTATTTCGACTACTTATCGTGTACACAGACACAAAAAAAAAATAAAAAATAAAAAAGAATAAATAAAAAAATAAAAAAAGAACACACATCATTGTACAATCAATACATTCATCGTTCCACTCAGAACCTAAAAAAAATTTAGGTATACATAAGTTGATTTGCTAATGAACGAAACTAGTTTATTGTTTATGAAAACTTCATGCTTATGAAATACAGTTAATATTTTAATAGAACTATCCAATGTCTTAGTAAATTTGGCTAAAGCATGGAACCCGCAGTTATATAAACTTTTTATATATTATACTTATTATTATATATATTATATATTATATAATATATATATATATAATATATATTATATATATTATTATTATTATATATTATATTTATTTATTATATATACTTTTCTATTGTATATAATATTTATAAAAAATATTCCACACAATAAATCATTTAATATAATTTCATGTTTATATTCAGAGTAGGTAGTTTTTTTATTGTCTGACCATAGCCCATGTAACCATACCATCCTAGCTCTTGCAATCGATACTTACTTATTATATTTACAATTGAAAAAGTAATACAATTACATTTTAATTTTAATTCTATTAAATAAAATTCCAAACAACCTTTGAAAAATTCTTAATA
This sequence comes from Acyrthosiphon pisum, assembly GCF_005508785.2. Classification (NCBI taxonomy): domain Eukaryota; kingdom Metazoa; phylum Arthropoda; class Insecta; order Hemiptera; family Aphididae; genus Acyrthosiphon; species Acyrthosiphon pisum. Next base: position 42,046,506 of record NC_042495.1, on the reverse strand, counting down.
CTTGCTTAATACTTTATATACTTGACCATATCATTAACTAGATTTAATCCACGTTAGGTTATTGAATTCCTTATTCAATCATTTTGTAATTAATTATTATTTAGGTCAAATAATTTTGTAGCTAAATATATAAATAATATGTATGTGATTATTAGAAATTATAATATTATGCCGGTTATTTTCTCTTTATGAGTAAAACTTATAGAAAACTTAACAAGAAAAATATTTGAACGCCGTTGAAGTTGTATATAATATACTTCAAAAGATTATATTAGTATAAACAAAGTTATAGAACGATTGAGTAATAACCTATATTATATTTGACGTTATTTTATAGTTTGTATAGATAATTAAATATTGTCTTTGTAATTTATATCTAAATTAACAATTTATAATACCTAACTATTTTATATGTTAAAATCTCATTAAAATAAAAAAAATTGATAATTTTCAAAATTGTACCTACTTAATGTGAATTAAATATTACATTAAATCATACAATTATTAATAATTTAAATTTAAATTTAATAGACAACTAATCTAGGGATTACAAATCAAAGTTAAGTGAAGAACATCAGACATCAGATTTCACCTATTAAGACGACTTTCAAAATTGAAACTTCCCTGTTAAAATAATTTGAGAATTTACCTACAATTAATCAATAATCCTACTTGTTTGTACCTGCGGAATTTAGTTTTGATGTACATTGAAGCACTCCAAAACTAAAACTTGTATGTTTGACATTTAACTATTTGAGTTTTAACTTCGTTACCGCGTTATATCACTTATAAAAATCTCCACAAACATTTTGTAGTACCTTCTCTTAATCAACTAGCTAAAGCACTGTACTCTTCATTATATTATACTAAATTTTATTAAGCTACCATTAGAACACGTTAATCAAATAATTGTCCTCGTTTTAATTCCCTGGAATAGCCCAAAGAAGACACAAAATAAATTGTCTCAAAGACTTACTCAAATGACGAATAATAATTCCTTAGTCCAAAACTGGTTTTGCTGAGTTTCTTCTAACGCAAGGTATTCATGAACCATGCTATTTTTTAATAGTTAAATATGTCATCAGTCATCACATTTATTGATTGTGCATTTGTATAGTTTGTTAGTGTGGACTAAGGATAAGAAATACTAAGTTCTAAAAAGAAAAAAACGTAGAAATAAAATATTAATTTAACAGTGATACAATTATTTAAAATACATGAAGAGGTAAATATTTTCATTAGTCTATTTTATTTTTTATTAATTATCTTTAGATGTTTAGCATAAAAAACTCAATATTAGCTTGAAACATATTATGAATTTATGAATGATTTCATTTTCATTGTTAATATAATAGTTATTAATTTAATAAAAACACTTAATGTCACTTATATAGCCATATTAATACATTATACAGGGGCTCAAATAATTTGTGTTTGTACATTTTTATACCAACATTTAGCAATAACAGAAAACACTGCTGCGCATTTATTAGGTAAAAAATGTAATCACGTTATTAATTACCTATATCATATTATCGACTATCGTTTATCAATTTTAATAAGTCTAATGACTGTTACCATTTTTTTTGAACACTATATATTTCACAATTGATTTATATATTAAATTCCAATAAAATTCTATGTTTCTTTCGCGATAATTTCTTCATTTGGACGTCATGTTCATAATGTTTTCTTTAAAATAAGTGTTATATATTTATTAATTATTTTCTTAGTAATATAAATCAATTTTTTTTTCATAATCACTTAGTTGAATTATTGATAAATTTTAATTGTAAAACATTTCAAACGTAAATATAAATTTAAAATCATACATCATTGCGTAATTTACAGATAAAAAAAATAAGCTTTCATTAAAAACTTACTGCCTAATATTCCTACGCACTACGCAGTGGCGTAGACATATATTTTGTATAGGATTTGATAAAATAAATTTAAACCTAGGTACTTGCACATTAAAAGAATAAATAATAAAATATAGGTAATATATAATTAGGTACAATAGCGTGTCTATAACTATTTAAATTTGAGTTTAAATAATTTAAGTACCAAAGAATTATTATTAGGTATACTGAATATAAAAAAAGTG
>NC_042495.1:42044056-42044299 GCF_005508785.2 Acyrthosiphon pisum | reverse complement strand
TATCGTATAATATGCATATTGGGTGGTAATATTATAGGTGTAATTGTATACATTCAGGATTGTTTTACATTGTATGCATATTTAGTTCATGTGAATTTAATAAAATATAATGAATATTTGTTTAATGTGATTTTTTTGACATTTATAATAGCTTATAACCTTTTTTTTCGAGTTTTCGAGGGACGGAGGATGAACCGCGTTAGAAATAGTTTATAGCCTAAATTAAAACTTATAAATTTATAT
>NC_042495.1:42042723-42043956 GCF_005508785.2 Acyrthosiphon pisum | reverse complement strand
TTTTGTTTTTGTGTCAAATTTTAAAATCTGAGATAACAAATAAAAAGCACAGTGTTAAATTATGTAAAAAGTTTTAAAAGGTGGGAATTTACTTGACGTAAATTAATATTGCTGTCAAATGTTGTGAGTGTTAAAGTGAAGTTTGCGTGAGGTGGGTAGAGGAGAAACAAAATGAGTCCGTATGGCCCGATAAGAGTGGCTAGATGATCCTTAATTACATTTTTCTGGTTCTATAATAATTTCTGTTGGATTATTTTTATTTCCACAAAATAATTTAAATAAGAAAATATACATAAATATTTTAAAAATATACTTGGAAAAAATAACCGATGGTGGCAACAAGCTGCGAAAAAAAATTGTAAGGCCATAGCAATTTGTTAACAGACTATAATTAGTTATTGATTTTATGTCACCAATAAATTTTTAAACGAATTTTGGATACTTTTTGTTCGTATAATATAATATTGGATTTCAACTCTCGGATTTATTATTGTTGTACCGTTTTGAAATGGTGTTAATATATTCTAATACGGTCATTGGTTCAATTTTCGTCCACAGTTCCGGTCAGCGTGGAAACGGTTCCTGAACATCCAAGACACATTGTCGGAAGTCTCGCTAGACGCCGACATCACCACGGGCATGACCAAGCTGATGACCGGTCACCAAGAGCTGCCGGCGCATCCCATGAACAACGGCGACGCCTCCCATCCGCCGGGCCTGATAATGTGCTGCTTGGCGCACGACGAACACCGACAGTCGGCGACGTATGCCGACCGGTACGAGTGTAATCTCGAAATGAAGTCGTGCAACCCGCAAACTCTAGGCAGACGGCCCGAAACGGACATCGGCGACGTTTCTTTGTGATCATAAAAAATTATATAATATCATATAATGTCGCGACAACCGTTGAAACGAAACAAAACAAAAAATAGTCACATTCTAAATTGGTTTCGAATTGGTAATAATAATATATATTATATATACATATTTTTTTCTTTTTGGACATTTTCAATGCCCGTAGTTAATTCCGATATATAAACAAGAATTTAATAATCGTATAAAAATCATGATTATAAGCTCCCATGGCACTTTAAAAAATGAATGTGTAGATAATTGGCTCGTAGTTAAAATATTAAATTCCTATATAAACACCACTGATCGGTAGGTGCCTATATAATGTTGTATCACACTACTCAGGGTCGTCCTATTAGGATTTGAGAGGCCCAGGACGAA
>NC_042495.1:42028054-42042623 GCF_005508785.2 Acyrthosiphon pisum | reverse complement strand
AACCAATTTTTAAACCATTTTTATCATTTTTTCAAACGCGAGGCTTCCAAATGTAGGCAAAAAGCACCCCTCCCTTAAGAACGGCCCTGACACTACTATGTTTGTTTTAAGTGACTTTTAACACATATTATATCATTATGACAATGTCATGTTATTGTTATTACCTATCTTATATTATGGTTCCAGGTTCACGCACGCGACTATAGTATAGAGATAACAAGCCATTCCACGCATTAGTCTGCGACAACATCATAATGCGTTTCGTTAATGTGCATTTCGATGTAAAAGATCGTTAAACATTTTTCTTCTTCTCTTTTTTAAAAATAAACTCAAAGTTTAATAATACATTTAAACTCACCGCAGTCCGAACAGTTATATTTATATATACTGTAAATAATATAGTGATTCCATTGAAACGCTTCAACGATTTAATCGCAAAAAATGTTATAGTTGAAGATTAATATAATTATAATGCCCGTTCTGAAAGAAAAAAATTTCCAACTGTGGATATATTATAGCTCCTCGACTCTTCGAATAATAATATAATACAGAATAAACAGCTATATATAAATTATTATTATTATTATCAACGTCGTGCTTAATACCACTGGAAAATATACACATTACCCGCCCAGATACCCAATTGATTATTAGGTACCTACTGAGTTACCCAAATCAGCGAAGTGATATCAATAAAGCAACAAAAATTACATATTTTATGGTTTCGAATATTTATCCTGGCCGTGTGTCATAATCGTATGATACCGACACGAACTTTTTAGAGTCTTTGTCTTTTGGGATAAATAAAAAAAAAGACAAATTTTACCAACTAAAATATTATTGGTAAAGTAGATATTCTACCGATTTAATTTAATTATATCCCTATGATGTCATGTCATAAATACGAGCGTCACCGTTTTTGGCCAAAACTTATACCGTTCTGTTTTCGGTCTGTGTCACTTTTCGGCAAAAAGATACTGTTCCTTTTACAATTATATCAACTGAACTTAACAATGTTCATATTTAATTAAATATGATTGTATCTAAAATGTGATGTTTTAATAAACACAATTACCTACAACTGAGTGAAAAAATAATAAAATAAAATAATTGGCAATAAAATGGTTTACCTAATGTAATCGGAAATCTTAATATTTTGACATATTCATGGATTCATATTTTAGTATCATAATTATTATTATATATCTTCTTATTACCTATATGTATTATGTGACTATATAATAATTTTTATTCGATTAATGTTTTATGTAAATAATAACGTTGGTTATAAATACTTATATAATATAATCAATTGTACCTAATGATAATATGTTATAACAGTTTATTGCCAATTGTTTTATTTTTTTCAGTTTTTTTACAGTTGTAGGTCATAATTAAAATAATGGATATGGACATTTTTGGATACAATCATATTTAATTAATTATAAAAATTGTTAATTTCAGTTGTTATAATAGTAATTTTTAAAGAAAACTCTTGGTTCTGGCCGAAAATGGAACGGTAAGTTTTGGCCAAAAAGGGGGCTACCCGTAAATACAGTTAGGTTAGTAGTTAGCTTATACAATTATATTTACAATAGTTGCAGTACAGCACTGATTAAGTATATTCTATCATATTTTTTCAAGCAACATTTACATAATATTGTAAAATAACACAAATAAAAATATTTTTAATATCATAATATTATATTACTAGTCGAAAAACCAATAATCTCTTTTAGAACTTCTAATAGGTAATTTTAATCATATACCCATAATGGTAGGTAGATAATATATAACTAAAAACGGTTTGAAAGTGTTTGATTGTTACCTATATTATGTTTCGTACCTACTAATGGAACTTGCACACAATAACTCTTGGAGTTTATTTTCAAAAATATATAATTATTAATTTGTACATTTATGCAAAATATTTGAGTATGTATTCTAAAATAGTTTGGCATCAGTTTTGGAAAAAAAAAATAATATTTTGGTGCAGCTTATTGTTATGGTAACTAAAAAATATTGTCATGGATATTTAATTTACGGCATGAATTTGCATAATTTACTAAACATTTTGCACGGATATATCACTTCGAATTAAAATCAAAACAAAATTATAACTACGTTTTTATAACCATTGCAATTATTATATTAATATAGGATTTTATTTTATTTTAAAAAGAGGTAGGTAACCTACCCGAATGCTAACAGTTTTAAGTATCATCAAGATTGAACTGTATACCTACCCACATATAATAGTTTCATAAGTTTCTATTTAGAAATTCAAAATTTGTTTCAGCCGTTTTAGGTATTTAACTAAAATGTAGATAGGTATCATTATATTTTGATCATAGTAATAATTACCTAGGTATGTATCTATAAATGTATCAATATTTATGGTAATATCTAATATGATATTATTCATATTATGTTAACTATATTATATTATTATTTATTTATAATTACAAATATATATTGAGTATCTAACACAAGATGAATATATTATTAAGATGTCTATATATTTTTAAAGAAAATTACCTACTAATGTCGTTGAAGGTCAAAACCTAGGTAGATACTGTAAAATACAAGATCATATTTGTGTACTTTTATATCTAAGAATGATCTAAGAACAAGTACAGTAGGTACCTTTAATAGGTAGGTATGTTATTAAATAGGTACCTATACCATACCTATTTTAATACCTACAATTGGAATCTTATTAATATCATTCTTATAGATAGGTATAAATATATACAATTTATTTTTATGGTTTATTTGTAACTAGTAATATAATTACATATACTTATTGAATTAAAACTAAAAACTGTACTTTTCTTCGGACGATCGACTATTTATTGAAAACCTATAACTTCCTTAAGTATATCGATTGATTTATTAAAACACTAGAAAACTAGTTGGAAATTCTGTGTATTTTCTGACTTCGGGACTTTCTACTTTATTATTAATCCCTGGAGAATGAGAGAACAATTAGGTAACTGTAGGTACCTACCTAGTGGTTGTGACATTAATATATGCCTACGACTTCAAGACCTGGCTACATATTATAATTTCCGGTATCAAACAAAATCGAAGCTACTGACAAAACCATTTTTTCTTGCCTATGATATCATGTAGGTAGGTTAATAATTTCATTTGAAAGTTAAACTGCAAAAAAGTAAAATGGTATCTACTTGCCTTACACCTACCAATATATTATTTATATGTAATCTAAACACAGCGTGCGATGATAGGTAGGTAAGTAGGTACTCTAGTACTCTACTAAGTTAATGTTTACAAAATTGCATTTTGGAATATTGACATTCTATACATAGGTTACCGAGAACAATATTCTCGCTTTATACCTAGGTACCTAAGTATATTTTGTATATATTATCAAAAAAAATTGGTTATTTAATAGTAACCTGTGTAATAAGTTGATAGGTACATTACCTGCCTACTTCAAATCAGTTACAAGTTTACAACGTAGGTAGGTATAATAAATAATATATTCATTTATTTTTTATATGTGGTCCAATAATATCGAGTAAGGGCTGGTACCTACTTACATTACATTTTAAATAGATAGTGACCTACTTTAATTGTATTATTATAATGATGTAGGTACCTAATATATACCAGTTATACAGATATATCACTCCAATATCCCCCTATGGTATATTATAGTAAGAAAATAAAAAAAAGTAATAACCGATAAAAAAGTGCATAACCTTGGCACCTTGCCAGTTTGTTTGATTTGCCATCAGACAGTAGCGGTTGTAAAGTTTTATATTAAACGTCATTATGAGACTTCACATAAATCAATTGCCGAACAATTCCCAGTAAGTAGTGAACTTCATAAATCAAAAATTGTGAACCTGTATAATTTAAAATATATTAAGAGCAAGAATATATAGCGTACACAACATTTCAAGCAGTTAGTTGAGAGCAATATTTTTGCGATTTTTCCAACTAATTCTAATTCAATTTTCTATTTATATTATAGTTATTATAAATTTATATTTCATTTTAGTTTATAGAATTCAATTCATTATTATTTAATTTATTATTAATAATGCCACTAATAGACACTATGTTATTTTTGGATTAAAAATATTTGCTTTGAATTTTGATGGCCCACGAAAAGTTTCAAAATTCCCAATGTGGCCCTCCAAAAATATTAATTGGTGACCTCTGGTATTGGGCATACACAATATATAGGTAGGTCGTAGCTAATAGACAATTTATTAAAAACACCAATAAAAGTTAATCCTTTAAATATTTATCACATTCAAAACATATCTCCTTTTATTATCCACTTACCAACTTTCTTTTATTAACAATTTTCACTTGTCAGCTGTCGCTTATAATATTTTAGGTAGGTGCGGCACCTAAGGTGCCGCTAATTTTCTGTTCAACAATAGGTAATTATTTTTAGTTATGAATAGGTCTTTTAATACCTAGTGTATTAGGCCGGTAGGTTCTTATGAGCTTCAGTTGAAAAAAATCTTTATAATTTGTACGATATTACCTATAGGTACCTAATTGATTATAAGAAAAAATCTATGACATTTTTTAAAATTAAAATTACTGATTTAACGATTTTAAAAATTAATATTTTCATTTTTTACCAAATTGTAGATTACTCAAAATAGTCGTCATCGTCCAATGAAATGAACGGTGTTATTAATTATTTATCGATTAAAATTAGATTGGTACGACGATAATATTATATACCTACCTATGTATACGTCTGATATAGGTACCTAACCTAGCTGCATTATGTTCCTGTATACCTAAACGTTGTAATAACTAATAAGTAATTAATATTAATTATTATGTATTTATCTACTGTTACTGAGCGATGCGTTTTTAATGCTTTATTATTATTATTATTTTTTTTTTTGGAGAAAACATGGTAGAAACCTAAGAATATGAAATTTAAGAAATGGAAAATAATGTTTTGATTTAACAAATTAACCGTGTGTCTGTGTATACTTACCTATTTTAATGAAAAATAAATAATTATTTCCATATTTATAACAGGTACCTACTGATATTTGATAATTTTTTCTGTGTTTCTTATTTTCTATTACCTACCTACCTACCTAAAATATTATTAGCAATACTATAAGGAAACCTAGTATATTGTAGGTAATGTTTCCTGTGTATTTAAAGTTACCTACCCACTTACTTTTAAGTGGATATTATTCCCAGCCCCAAGGTGATATCTGTTCAAACCTGTATTTGAATGGATTAGTTAACCCACAAAGACCGCGAAAGTATACCTACCATTTTGTATAATATCAAATATGCACGGGATTGGTAAATTGGGTCCCGAATGACCTTATCTCGGTAAATTTGGTTTGGACCTTAGGGTGCTCCAGTCGGTAGTGTTTTAACGAAATTAATATTGGCAATTTAACATGAGGACATTAAAATGACTTGTAAGTATATGCAAAGTAAATGAACATATTTAGTATGTGTGAGTTTAATCTGTAATCGTTTTCGGTCAATATTTTATAGAAATGTCCTGAATTATAACAGTAGCCCGGTATATCAGTCGTTATTTATATTCGTCGGCAATTAACTTACCGCGCAGGCATTGACGGAGATTTTAAATAAATTACCTATGATAAACTTTTTTCAATATAAAATGAGCTAGACAAAACTGGAGGAATTTGGTATGACGGATTTTAATTTTGAAAACGGATTATGATGGATTAACAATTTTACTAGGTTTTATCAGAGGCGATTTTTAATATTCCAATTATTGTTAGTGTCATGAATCATGATGAATACTAAAAATACAAAAATATCATATTTTTTATTCTTGGATATCACAGCTGAAAAAACAAATATTCAAAATCGCCTCTGGCATAACCTAGTAAACTTGTCAATCAATCATAATCCGTTTTCAAAAATAAAATCCGTCAAACCAAATTCCTTAAGTTTTGTCTAGCTTATTGGTCTAAAAGTGACTTTTTTTCATCGACTGGAGCCCTCTTAAGCAAAGCTGAGACAAGGGAGAAAGCATCAACTTTATTACTCAAAATTACTTTTCATGAAGGTCATGACATAGGTGATGGGTCATCTACTCACATCTACTTATTAGTATTCACTTGTTAGTTGTTCAAGTATTTTGAATTTAACTGTATAATAAATAGTTAAGGAGTAAAATGTGTACATACAGTTATTTATTATTATATTAATAAATAATCACTATCTATTAACTTTATAGCAATTAGTAATTATAATAGGAACAACTAATACAAACAGAAATTTAAGTACAACTGATGGCAAACATTAAAAGTAAAAAAAAACTGTGGTTTAATTAATTAAAATAATGATATAAATAATTTGGTTTCACAACTTATACCGTGTAAATATTAATTCAAAATTTAACCTTCATTATAAAAGTTGCGATTAGATTAGAAGTATTTGTATATCCATATATATAAATATATATATATTATATTTTAATGTGTAACAAAAATTAAATTAATTATTCCGAAATACTAAATCAAATTAATATACTCAGACCAAATATTTACAACCAAAATCTACCGTGATAGATTTTGAAAAGGCATTTATAAAATCATTAAAAAAAATTTTACGATGATTTTAAAATACTTGGATATTTTTTTTTCATTTTACCCATAGTGCTTAATGCTTATGGCAAAAATTACAATTGTGTGAAATAAAAAATAGGTATTCCATGGACGTAATACTTGCCCACGAAATAAAAAAATTATCAACTCTTGCTTTTTTACTGGTTACTAATGTTATTTCTGTAATTGAAGAACTAATTAACTCCAACTATTATATAGAAAATAAAGATGATTTACGATTAGTTGTTGATTATTTTAAGGACACATGGATAGAGAGACCAATACGTGCTTCTAAAATATATCTTTAACATACTATGTTTTATTTTGATACTATGAGTTGTGAATGTGAGCAGGTGAATTAATTTGGTTTCACATTTAAGAACTTTCCAAAAACTGTTAATCAGTGGCACCCACACCAATTATAAATGGCTAAACAAATTTTATTAACTATTATTATTCGAGTGGCATGTGGTAGGTGGTCAAAATTATCTACTGCACGGATTAGTGAGAAATATTGGGGCGCGTATAAACAAATACAAATTAGGAATAGTTAAAAATTCTTCAATTAACAAACAATACAAAAATATAAATTATTTATTTAATATCCTAATATTTACATTAATTTATAATCTCAAATATCTCTGCTATAAGATGTAAGATTATACATAACACTAATTAACTTTACGACGATTTCCAACTGTAGCAACAGTATCTTCACTGTCCATTAATGTACTATCTGCATCATATTCATCGTCTGGTAAATTACTATCTTCAATTTGACGCTGAGCTGTTATGTATACTGAAAAAGTATACTTATTTTTGGAAAACGATGACTGAAAAACAAAACATATAAATCAAATTTTGGATAAGTAATTTATGGATTATGAGTAGAGTGCAGATTTGTATGCATTAATAAGTATTAAAATATACCATATAATATAATATAGTCAATATAGTGGAAATATTCAACAAATATGAAAGAAAAAATACTTTAAATTGTATGTAATATATTGTAAATAAATTTACTATTTTATTTGATAACTATTTTGAGTGGTTTATAAATTTATGACTTAAAACAAATTTAACAACTTATAATTATAATTATAAGTTCATACTCAATAAACAAAAAATTATTTTTAGATTTTGAATTTAATAAAATTTAAATGAATCATTCAGTGACTACAAAATGTATTGTTAAATTTTTTGCTTAACAAAATATTATTTTATACATTTTGTTAAAATGTTTGCTTCAATATGCAATACATTTTGAATTTTGTCAAAATACGCACAAATATTCAGTAACCATTAAAATATATGCAGTAATATGCCCAAAAAAGCGGGTAAGTGGATGTCGCTCAAATGTACAGTAGGTCAGTGTATAATAGATTGTATTACATTTGAATTCAATGATATAATACCAATGTATAAGAAAAACGATTATGAGCGGAAACGGTTTGTCAGCCTGGATATTTTATAATGTTATTATTTATTATAGCCAGTATGTTGAATTAATGTTATCATTTTTTATTCATTACTATGGTGATAGACAAAGCGTTAGAAATTAAAATCCCATTTTTAGTGGTTTTTCCCATGGCATTAAATAACTATTGAGAAAATCAAAAAATGATCTCTTTAAAGTACCACCTCGATCAAATTTATAAGGTACTATGTTGAAATCGAAGCACTCGTTCTGGTAAAAATTTTGTATACAGGATAAAATTTAAATAATTATAATTTATAATGAAAAAACTACTATTCCAAAATTTGATTTTTATAAATCAAAATAGTCCAAATAATATGTTGTTTCAGAATATGAAATAAAATATTATATTAATTTTACATTCAAGTGAAAAACACTACAACATAACGATAAAAATAGTGAACATTCAAATTTTTTTCCCAAAAATTTGGTTTAGTGACAAATTAAAATTATGCAAAGAACTATTTTTAGAAACATTAGGAGTATTCTGATATACTAAGTGTCTTAAGTTAAATGGATCAACCTATATAGTAACATTTTAACTTCAACTATTAAAATATAAATGATAAAAATCCAAGTTAAAGCCATAACTACATTAATACTTACGGGGTTGAAAAATATGCAACCTGAAGATGATGACATTTTCGAGCTAGAACTATTGGAATCATTTGAACCTACAGTACTGTATTCTGGGGCGTTGGAATCTGCTATGCACACAACATCAGGCATTGGGTACAAACTCAAAGAATGTGATGCAAGTGGCCAGTATGTAGGACACACGTCCAAAGGAACAGTAATTAGATGTGACTGGCTTTCCAAAGTTTTTATATACTGTATGCACAATGACCAATGTGTACACAAATTATCATAAAACATACAACAATGTCCACAAATTAAAATGCATTTAAGTAAATTCAAATACATGGTACTATTTTAGTTACTTACATTCTTAATGATATCATCATCAGACTCTGTTGCTGAAGTGGATTTATTTCGATCCATTGATCCATGTCTGATATCATAGTTAGCAGTTTTTTTCATTAGACCATCAGCTCGAATAATGTGTATCTGTTGCGTACAGTATTGCATACGACACGGGTTTGTTGTAAATACACATCGTGGTACTAGGCGACGAAATTCTTCAGTTAAGAACTCAGGTATTAAAGGTCTAAATAATAAAATTCAATTTCAAAAGCTAAGAAACATAAATTTAACATAGTAAAATATGTAAAGTAGAACTTTAATATGAACATTTTAAGTACCTTGGCAAGATACTTGCACCTGCAGCACCACTATAACGATCTCCAGGACCAGATAACAACACAAACATAGTGTGTTTGCAAAGTACAGGTGTATTATCATGTAAAAAATGTCCCAATTGATTCAAATGAGTTTTCAATTCCTGGGCATATGCATGTGAGGGTATACGACAAGACAAGTAGTCGCCCATCATCACTATGGCCACTGGAGCAAGATCATTGAAAGAATTCAACAAAGTATGAAATTTTCTTAGAACCTGTAAAAGACCACCGAAAAGTTAAAATTAAATATACTACTATATTTCTCATATTATACGTAAATTCATATTTTAAATTGAAAAAATATATTTTTGTATAAAATATTAGGTTTAACTTACCTAAATATTAATTAAAATAGAACTTTCAACTTATTTTATTTAATAAATAATAAATTATAAGGGTTCAATTGAGAAGTATTTTTTAGCTTTAAAGGAAGCAAGAAAATATGGCAGGTCCTATGAGTTACGCCAAGTTCTAATTTATAGTCAACATGATAACCCGAGTCTTTAAAGAGATTTAAAAAGAAGAATTATTTACTATAATTCCTTTGATTCACAAATGAAAAGAACCATAACTTCAAAGCTACTGGAATATAATATCCATGTAAGACAGTAGGAGGGGCATTTAATTATGTATATAATGGATTTAAGGCATTTATGATATGCGTTCAAGCTAGAGTGTCTGAAGTAAAGTATTAATCAATAAATAACGGTACTATAAACCTAACCATTGATGCATTTAACGGAGATAGATAATTTAAATTGTTTAATTATACAATATTTAATAAAATACAATTTTTTAAAATATGTAGTCCTGTAAAGAATACTTTTAAAAAGTACTTGAGTAAATACTCAAATACATTTTTTTCAAAGTATTTAAGATACTACTCAAATACTTTGAAAAAGTATTTGGAATACTTTTCAAATACTTTTGGTTTTTAAAGTGGGTTTCTAATTATCGTAATATAAACACATAGGTAGTAGGTAATCTAATAGTTATCTAATAGTTTTAAAGGGAATATTGTTATTCAATATTCAATAACTTTTTTTAGAAATCTGGTTTTCACAAACCTTTGGACTTCGGCTAACACAGAAATACAGAATATTAAATAAAACTATTATTCTATTATTGTAGTTGACAATAATATTTTTCTAACCAATTATTTCGAATAAAAATAAAATGTTCGAAAGAAAAAACCAAAGTATTCAATACCAAAAAGTATTTAATACAAAAAAAAGTATTTAAAATACCATTCAAAATACTTCATGCTGAAAGTATTTAAAAAGTTATTCAATACTTAAAAAAGTATTTGAATACTTTTACTCAAATACTTTTACTTAAATACTTTACAGGACTGATTAAATATGTATATAGTAATCTGAATAAATAATATAAACTAAATATTTGAAAGCACTGATATGACTAGTTAGTTAAAATAACTGAGCAATGAGCAATCAAGACAAAATGTATGCTGTTATTCATTATCATATAAACTTGTATATGGGGGAATTCATAATATTATATTATAACATATACAATTTTTAGAAACAAGGGAAAGAGTTCTACTATAAGTTATAAGTAATTCCATAGTTACCTAACCTGAAAGGTGACCAGATTTTAAAATAGGAATAATTGAACTAAATTCATAGTTCCATAAAGGCCAACATTATTGTATTTATATGTTATTGTGAATAATATTTGTTAATCTTACTGCACATTGTAAAATATTGATGTCTTACTAACCTTTGGATCATCTAAAAAAACATCGGATACAAATACAATCATTCGGTTTTTACTCTTTTCATATTCCAACAATTTTGGATTACACGATTTTAAGTTGAGGTCATTGCTGTCACTAAAATTGCTTGATTCCCCAAAATAAATTCTAAAAAAAAAATTAAAATAATATGCTTAATATCATTGATTATAGATACTAGTATTTATAATCAATGATAATATGCTATAATTCAATACAAAATGTATGAGGCAAATATTTAATGTATTTATATATCAAAGGTTTCACAGTTAAGGGATACTTGGGTTAAATTTAATATTATGGATATAATGAATAATTTGAAGTTTACATTGTGTTGTCCTTTTTATTAAAGTTAATAATAAAAATTATTTTTATTCATAAAATATCAAAATATTCTTAGATACTATTGAAGAATAAGTATGAGAAAAAAATAATCATGAAGTATTAAGCACCTTGTAATTTGTATACTAATGAGTAATGACTAATGATCAATCAGTCAGAAATAATTTTGAAAAAAATAGCTTAAATAATAGATATTAGTTAATAATATATATTGTAAAATTAAACAGTGACTTTTAACTATAAATTGCATTGTACGTTTTTATCAGTTGGATAACACCTGTAATAGTTTAGGTGCTTTATGCTATTATATTAATAAGTCAGAAGTAATATAATATAGAATAATATATAGTAGTATTGATAATTTAATTTTAGTCAGATTAAAGTGTTATATAACATGTCTTCTTACTTGCTAATTTCTGTACGTTCACACGGCGGTAAAGCCATATTAGTGACAAAAAAAACTCGACGATCACTACAGTAACGACCTTCTGCCAATACACAGCAATTCTCAGTAAAATAGCCTTTTTGGAAATCGTATACAAGGTTAAGGAAGATATTTAAAATATATACTTGTGTGTTGTGAACTATTAATAAATAATATTAACAGTGTAGAACTATTAGAATTAAAATTAATGATTTAGTTGTACATGATGAATTATTTTTTTTTTTTACTATTACTAAAAACTTATCAAAATAAATAAATTGTTTACTGTCTTCAATTAAAAGGATATTGTTGCAGTAATATCAAGGGGTATAGCTCCAGTGGGGTCTTCTAAATAATGTCGACCTCCTTCTTTCAATTGTACTAAAACACCCAGCAGGAGTATTGAATTACTTTTGGAACTATGATCAAATTTTCTACAGGCTCCTGAACTCAAAAGATAATCAACATCACGTATTTTATCACCGATTGTTAATGGTTGATTAAGAGTACCATCAGATGTAGTTTTTATTCTAGCCATGCGTTGTCTGATGACAGTATATCTATGAAAATAAAAAGAAATAATCAAAATGTACATCAATAGATCAATAATATATATATAACTGCTTACCTGTCAACATACTGGGCAATCTTTGACTGGGCATCACCAAACATGGATATTTCTGATTTTATTCTTTGAAACTTTTTTGTTGTTGGGCAGTATCTATAGCGAGGTAACTTATAAGCAGGAGTCACATGTAATATGTCTTCATCATTAAGGATTTGTAAATTACAGCAGAACTATTAAAATCATGATATAGGTACATGTTAAATAAGATGATAATACTTATTTTAAACTAGTAGGTATATCATATGGAAATATGAATTTTAATTGATAATCTTGAAAACTAACCTTAAGAGCCTTGCTCAGTAACTCGTATGTAACTATGTTTCCATCATTGGTACTCGAAACGCGTACATAATCTACAATTTTGTCTAACCATTTATCACGATCTTCTCTAGACTCTAATGGTTCTAACTGCTGTACTAAGTACGCACATGCCCTCCTTTAAAAAAAAAAAAACGAATACATTTAAATTTTAAATAAAAAATAGTTTGTTTACATTAGGCGCGAATCAGGATCACAATTGAAGGTGACCCGCGGATAACTTAATTTGGCTCACCCGTAGACAAGAAATTCATATTTTTAAGATAAGTTCAACTTTTATTAGTTTTAATTAAATTTTTTTACTTAACTTGTAAAGTGAAACCTCTAAATATTGGATGCTCTTGGCTCAATTAAATTGTGTCCGCTATTTGATATTAACAGAGGGTTTAGTTTGTAGTTAATTCCCAAAAAGAAACTATTTAGAGGTGTTTGTGGGAAGGTTTCACTATAAGTTCAATAATGATGGACCCCAGAAACTTTCTAAATTCCTTAAGTGGTTTTCCATAAATATAAATTAATAATCCATGGTTTATATTACTATATCTTAACTGTACAAATGTACAATATGACTAATATGAGTAATCATAGAGAAATACCATTGGCGATAGACGTGAACGCTTCAATGCACATACTCGAATAATAAACTTACTCTTGAATCGTAAAACCATTGAGTGAGAATGTGCTGACTATGAACTTGCGTAACTTTGTAGTTTCACTCATTTTGTGCTTGAAACTCAAACTTTATATTAATTTAAAGACAAATACAAACAAAGAATATAACTCGAAAAAATAAAAAAAATAATTCCTACAACCGTACGGGCGTTTTCAGTTCCAAAATGTATTAAATAGTAATCGACGATTGTGGACTAGGTGGAAGAGTACTGACATCTTAGTACTCTAAACTCTTGTAAATGCTGAGTGCTGACAAGTGACAACTTCGAAGTTCGAAATGTGAAGTGAACTAACATGATAAAATATTAAAATACAAGATCATATGTTTACCATAATTTGGCGGGAAATTATGGTTCTTGTTGTTGTTATCATAACTTTTAAGGTTTTAGGTTAGGTTATAATCATAAAAAAACCACGGTTATATATAATAACCACGGTTGTAGATAGTACTATCTTCTGGTACTTTCTAATCGTGTATCTGTGTAAAAAAATGAGCGTCTCATTGCAGCTTGGCCAAGGTGTATTGAATACTATTGATACAACTTGAGCTTGGCAAATTGGCTGCTGCGCGCGCAGCTCCCCTTATCATACCATTATCACCGTTACTTTAAAATATTGTGTATATATAATATTGTATATTTATATATAATAATTTTAAAGTAATAAAACATAACATGAACAGTGAACACCTTAAGAATTTTCTAATAGTCGGGTTGGAAATGTATAGCATTAAAAATAAACCTGTATAGAACCTGTAAAAATAAAAATGTACCTAATAATTTTGTTTTTAAACTCGCAAGTTAAATTTGGTAATTATTTGTATAGTTTAATAATTTATTGTATATTTAAATATAATATTTGTTTATCCAAGTAACAAACAATATGAATATGAACTAATGTAGTAAAAAGGTACAACTTTATATAAAAACAACTAAATTATAAACATTCAAATTTATAGTAATATAGGTATCTAAAATTTAAAAATGTACAAATTTCTACTAAGTTTGAAATATTGATTAATTTATAAAAATATTAATATGTCA
>NC_042495.1:42022369-42027954 GCF_005508785.2 Acyrthosiphon pisum | reverse complement strand
ACTATTTTGAGTGGTTTATAAATTTATGACTTAAAACAAATTTAACAACTTATAATTATAATTATAAGTTCATACTCAATAAACAAAAAATTATTTTTAGATTTTGAATTTAATAAAATTTAAATGAATCATTCAGTGACTACAAAATGTATTGTTAAATTTTTTGCTTAACAAAATATTATTTTATACATTTTTGTTAAAATGTTTGCTTCAATATGCAATACATTTTGAATTTTGTCAAAATATGCACAAATATTCAGTAACCATTAAAATATATGCAGTAATATGCCCAAAAAAGCGGGTAAGTGGATGTCGCTCAAATGTACAGTAGGTCAGTGTATAATAGATTGTATTACATTTGAATTCAATGATATAATACCAATGTATAAGAAAAACGATTATGAGCGGAAACGGTTTGTCAGCCTGGATATTTTATAATGTTATTATTTATTATAGCCAGTATGTTGAATTAATGTTATCATTTTTTATTCATTACTATGGTGATAGACAAAGCGTTAGAAATTAAAATCCCATTTTTAGTGGTTTTTCCCATGGCATTAAATAACTATTGAGAAAATCAAAAAATGATCTCTTTAAAGTACCACCTCGATCAAATTTATAAGGTACTATGTTGAAATCGAAGCACTCATTCTGGTAAAAATTTTGTATACAGGATAAAATTTAAATAATTATAATTTATAATGAAAAAACTACTATTCCAAAATTTGATTTTTATAAATCAAAATAGTCCAAATAATATGTTGTTTCAGAATATGAAATAAAATATTATATTAATTTTACATTCAAGAGAAAAACACTACAACATAACGATAAAAATAGTGAACATTCAAATTTTTTTCCCAAAAATTTGGTTTAGTGACAAATTAAAATTATGCAAAAGAACTATTTTTAGAAACATTAGGAGTATTCTGATATACTAAGTGTCTTAAGTTAAATGGATCAACCTATATAGTAACATTTTAACTTCAACTATTAAAATATAAATGATAAAAATCCAAGTTAAAGCCATAACTACATTAATACTTACGGGGTTGAAAAATATGCAACCTGAAGATGATGACATTTTCGAGCTAGAACTATTGGAATCATTTGAACCTACAGTACTGTATTCTGGGGCGTTGGAATCTGCTATGCACACAACATCAGGCATTGGGTACAAACTCAAAGAATGTGATGCAAGTGGCCAGTATGTAGGACACACGTCCAAAGGAACAGTAATTAGATGTGACTGGCTTTCCAAAGTTTTTATATACTGTATGCACAATGACCAATGTGTACACAAATTATCATAAAACATACAACAATGTCCACAAATTAAAATGCATTTAAGTAAATTCAAACACATGGTACTATTTTAGGTTACTTACATTCTTAATGATATCATCATCAGACTCTGTTGCTGAAGTGGATTTATTTCGATCCATTGATCCATGTCTGATATCATAGTTAGCAGTTTTTTTCATTAGACCATCAGCTCGAATAATGTGTATCTGTTGCGTACAGTATTGCATACGACACGGGTTTGTTGTAAATACACATCGTGGTACTAGGCGACGAAATTCTTCAGTTAAGAACTCAGGTATTAAAGGTCTAAATAATAAAATTCAATTTCAAAAGCTAAGAAACACAAATTTAACATAGTAAAATATGTAAAGTAGAACTTTAATATGAACATTTTAAGTACCTTGGCAAGATACTTGCACCTGCAGCACCACTATAACGATCTCCAGGACCAGATAACAACACAAACATAGTGTGTTTGCAAAGTACAGGTGTATTATCATGTAAAAAATGTCCCAATTGATTCAAATGAGTTTTCAATTCCTGGGCATATGCATGTGAGGGTATACGACAAGACAAGTAGTCGCCCATCATCACTATGGCCACTGGAGCAAGATCATTGAAAGAATTCAACAAAGTATGAAATTTTCTTAGAACCTGTAAAAGACCACCGAAAAGTTAAAATTAAATATACTACTATATTTCTCATATTATACGTAAATTCATATTTTAAATTGAAAAAATATATTTTTGTATAAAATATTAGGTTTAACTTACCTAAATATTAATTAAAATAGAACTTTCAACTTATTTTATTTAATAAATAATAAATTATAAGGGTTCAATTGAGAAGTATTTTTTAGCTTTAAAGGAAGCAAGAAAATATGGCAGGTCCTATGAGTTACGTCAAGTTCTAATTTATAGTCAACATGATAACCCGAGTCTTTAAAGAGATTTAAAAAGAAGAATTATTTACTATAATTCCTTTGACTCACAAATGAAAAGAACCATAACTTCAAAGCTACTGGAATATAATATCCATGTAAGACAGTAGGAGGGGCATTTAATTATGTATATAATGGATTTAAGGCATTTATGATATGCGTTCAAGCTAGAGTGTCTGAAGTAAAGTATTAATCCTAAATAACGGTACTATAAACCTAACCATTGATGCATTTAACGGAGATAGATAATTTAAATTGTTTAATTATACAATATTTAATAAAATACAATTTTTTAAAATATGTAGTCCTGTAAAGAATACTTTTAAAAAGTACTTGAGTAAATACTCAAATACATTTTTTTTCAAAGTATTTAAGATACTACTCAAATACTTTAATTTGTAAAGTATTTAAGATACTACTCAAATACTTTGAAAAAGTATTTGGAATACTTTTCAAATACTTTTGGTTTTTAAAGTGGGTTTCTAATTATCGTAATATAAACACATAGGTAGTAGGTAATCTAATAGTTATTTAATAGTTTTAAAGGGAATATTGTTATTCAATATTCAATAACTTTTTTTAGAAATCTGGTTTTCACAAACCTTTGAGCTTCGGCTAACACAGAAATACAGAATATTAAATAAAACTATTATTCTATAATTGTAGTTGACAATAATATTTTTCTAACCAATTTTTTCGAATAAAAATAAAATGTTCGAAATAAAAAACCAAAGTATTCAATACCAAAAAGTATTTAATACAAAAAAAAGTATTTAAAATACCATTCAAAATACTTCATGCTGAAAGTATTTAAAAAGTTATTCAATACTTAAAAAAGTATTTGAATACTTTTACTTAAATACTTTACAGGACTGATTAAATATGTATATAGTAATCTGAATAAATAATATCAACTAAATATTTGAAAGCACTGATATGACTAGTTAGTTATAATAACTGAGCAATGAGCAATCAAGACAAAATGTATGCTGTTATTCATTATCATGTAAACTTGTATATGGGGGAACTTCATAATATTATATTATAACATATACAATTTTTAGAAACAAGGGAAAGAGTTCTACTATAAGTTATAACTTATAAGTAATTCCATAGTTACCTAACCTGAAAGGTGACCAGATTTTAAAATAGGAATAATTGAACTAAATTCATAGTTCCATAAAGGCCAACATTATTGTATTTATATGTTATTGTGAATAATATTTGTTAATCTTACTGCACATTGTAAAATATTGATGTCTTACTAACCTTTGGATCATCTAAAAAAACATCGGATACAAATACAATCATTCGGTTTTTACTCTTTTCATATTCCAACAATTTTGGATTACACGATTTTAAGTTGAGGTCATTGCTGTCACTAAAATTGCTTGATTCCCCAAAATAAATTCTAAAAAAAAAATTAAAATAATATGCTTAATATCATTGATTATAGATACTAGTATTTATAATCAATGATAATATGCTATAATTCAATACAAAATGTATGAGGCAAATATTTAATGTATTTATATATCAAAGGTTTCACAGTTAAGGGATACTTGGGTTAAATTTAATATTATGGATATAATGAATAATTTGAAGTTTACATTGTGTTGTCCTTTTTATTAAAGTTAATAATAAAAATTATTTTTATTCATAAAATATCAAAATATTCTTAGATACTATTGAAGAATAAGTATGAGAAAAAAATAATCATGAAGTATTAAGCACCTTGTAATTTGTATACTAATGAGTAATGACTAATGATCAATCAGTCAGAAATAATTTTGAAAAAAATAGCTTAAATAATAGATATTAGTTAATAATATATATTGTAAAATTAAACAGTGACTTTTAACTATAAAATGCATTGTACGTTTTTATCAGTTGGATAACACCTGTAATAGTTTAGGTGCTTTATGCTATTATATTAATAAGTCAGAAGTAATATAATATAGAATAATATATAGTAGTATTGATAATTTAATTTTAGTCAGATTAAAGTGTTATATAACATGTCTTCTTACTTGCTAATTTCTGTACGTTCACACGGCGGTAAAGCCATATTAGTGACAAAAAAAACTCGACGATCACTACAGTAACGACCTTCTGCCAATACACAGCAATTCTCAGTAAAATAGCCTTTTTGGAAATCGTATACAAGGTTAAGGAAGATATTTAAAATATATACTTGTGTGTTGTGAACTATTAATAAATAATATTAACAGTGTAGAACTATTAGAATTAAAATTAATGATTTAGTTGTACATGATGAATTATTTTTTTTTTTTACTATTACTAAAAACTTATGAAAATAAATATATTGTTTACTGTCTTCAATTAAAAGGATATTGTTGCAGTAATATCAAGGGGTATAGCTCCAGTGGGGTCTTCTAAATAATGTCGACCTCCTTCTTTCAATTGTACTAAAACACCCAGCAGGAGTATTGAATTACTTTTGGAACTATGATCAAATTTTCTACAGGCTCCTGAACTCAAAAGATAATCAACATCACGTATTTTATCACCGATTGTTAATGGTTGATTAAGAGTACCATCAGATGTAGTTTTTATTCTAGCCATGCGTTGTCTGATGACAGTATATCTATGAAAATAAAAAGAAATAATCAAAATGTACATCAATAGATCAATAATATATATATAACTGCTTACCTGTCAACATACTGGGCAATCTTTGACTGGGCATCACCAAACATGGATATTTCTGATTTTATTCTTTGAAACTTTTTTGTTGTTGGGCAGTATCTATAGCGAGGTAACTTATAAGCAGGAGTCACATGTAATATGTCTTCATCATTAAGGATTTGTAAATTACAGCAGAACTATTAAAATCATGATATAGGTACATGTTAAATAAGATGATAATACTTATTTTAAACTAGTAGGTATATCATATGGAAATATGAATTTTAATTGATAATCTTGAAAACTAACCTTAAGAGCCTTGCTCAGTAACTCGTATGTAACTATGTTTCCATCATTGGTACTCGAAACGCGTACATAATCTACAATTTTGTCTAACCATTTATCACGATCTTCTCTAGACTCTAATGGTTCTAACTGCTGTACTAAGTATGCACATGCCCTCCTTTAAAAAAAAAAAAACGAATACATTTAAATTTTAAATAAAAAATAGTTTGTTTACATTAGGCGCGAATCAGGATCACAATTGAAGGTGACCCGCGGATAACTTAATTTGGCTCACCCGTAGACAAGAAATTCATATTTTTAAGATAAGTTCAACTTTTATTAGTTTTAATTAAATTTTTTTACTTAACTTGTAAAGTGAAACCTCTAAATATTGGATGCTCTTGG
>NC_042495.1:42020905-42022269 GCF_005508785.2 Acyrthosiphon pisum | reverse complement strand
TCCGTCGACTCTTTCCGGAACATGCCAAAAAAATTAAAAACCAAGCGCGGGTATACGTTATGCGGAATGCGCTCATTGGTCACCTGGGTCTTTCGCGCGCTAAGTACGATTACTTAAGAAGCCCGGTGGTTCTTGGAATACATATCGTCGGGTAGCAAATTTTCCTGGCTTTCCGAATATCTATGTTAAGTCCGTCGACTCTTTCCGGAACACGGTCAAAAAAAATAAAAACCACGTGCACGTCTACGTCAAGCGTCATACCGGCATTGTTCACCTGGCGCTTTCATGAGCTAAGTACTGCTACTTAAGAAGCCCGGTGGTTCTTGGAATTTATATTTTCGGGTAGACAATTTTCCTGGCTTTCCGAATATCTATGTTAAGTCCTTCGACTCTTTCCGGAACATTGCCAAAAAAATTAAAAACCAAGCGCGGGTATACGTTATGCGGAATGCGCTCATTGGTCACCTGGGTCTTTCGCGCGCTAAGTACGATTACTTATGAAGCCCGGTGGTTCTTGGAATACATATCGTCGGGTAGAGAATTTTCCTGGCTTTCCGAATATCTATGTTAAGTCCGTCGACTCCTTCCGGAACATTGCTAAAAAAATTAAAAACCAAGTGCGGGTATACGTTATGCGGCATGCGCTCATTGGTCACCTGGGTCTTTCGCGCGCTAAGTACGATTACTTAAGAAGCCCGGTGGTTCTTGGAATTTATATTTTCGGGTAGCAAATTTTCCTGGCTTTCCGAATATCTATGTTAAGTCCGTCGACTCTTTCCGGAACACGGTCAAAAAAAATAAAAACCACGTGCACGTCTACGTCAAGCGTCATACCGGCATTGTTCACCTGGCGCTTTCATGAGCTAAGTACTGCTACTTAAGAAGCCCGGTGGTTCTTGGAATTTATATTTTCGGGTAGACAATTTTCCTGGCTTTCCGAATATATATGTTAAGTCCGTCGACTCCTTCCGGAACATTGCTAAAAAAATTAAAAACCAAGCGCGGGTATACGTAACGCATTGTCTGGCTGTTGTGTGCAGTGCTATGCCGCCTTTGCGGATCCATTTTATAATACTTAAAAACATAATATGAGGGTTTTCCTGACAACAAAATATTTCGTGACGAATCTTTTGCCGCTATCTTGTGGTTAGAAATGGAAGTAGATCATACAAACGGCTATATAAAAAGTGGGCGCCTAGAAAATACTGTAATGCAACCGAGCATACAAGGGCTCTTATCACTATCCACACGAAAAAATTGGTCACCTAGCTTTGGTCACCCAACTTCACACTCGTAATTTATTGTATATTTAAATATAATATTTGTTTATCCAAGTAACAAACAATATGAATATGAACTAATGT
>NC_042495.1:42020633-42020805 GCF_005508785.2 Acyrthosiphon pisum | reverse complement strand
ATAAAAATTATAAACTCATAAATGTATAGTTGCAATTCTATTAAATGCTATATGAATAATAAACTAATAAACAATATCTAAATATGTACACACAAGTAACTAGGAATATTTCCTAATATTGATAAAACTAAAAGTAATAATATACCTACATTGTTAAATCTGTCAATATTTA
>NC_042495.1:42019634-42020533 GCF_005508785.2 Acyrthosiphon pisum | reverse complement strand
TTTAAATTTTTTCATTTGTAAGTTTTGTTTTTAATTTACAACCCAAGATTACTTATAAATTATAATATGGGAATTTTCTAGATACTGCTAGTCCATAGATACAATTGTATGGGATTCAATTTATAAAAAAGGTGGGTAAGTGGATGTCGCTCTGCTGTACAGTAGGTTACAATTGGGTCACTGTATAATGGATAGTATTAAATTTGAATTCAATGATATAATATCACTGTATAAGAAAAACGATTCTGAGCGGAGACGGTTTGTCAGTCTAGATATTAGACTTAGACATACATATTATAGGTATACTTATCTATAGTATTATTAACAATTTTCAAATTAATCATATCACAATATCCATTAGGTAACGCGTTATACATCAACAACAAACCGTGGTACTATCATAGATATATAATAGTATACTTTAGAAGTTTCAAGTACCCACAAGTAATATTATACAATCACAACAAAATAACTAAAATAGTTATTCTAGGTTTTTTAATATGTAATTTCGTCCAAATTTAAACTTAAAATGACTATATAATAAACTGTGCTTATGTATTTCTTAGAATTGTTGCCAACAGTGTTAAATATTTACGTGAAATCTTGTTTTAAATTCTCAATCCTTAGATATAAAAGTTGAACATTTTATAAATTTTTAACTACAAAATAATTATTCAATTTTAAATTTGATAAATTTTGTCAAAATTTCAACTTCAAATGCTTATAAAAAAAATTGTGCCTATGTATTTTTAATATTTTTCAACTGCTATTGTAACAATGTATCAGGAGCCTTGTATTAATTTTTTACACTTTTTGGCCCAATAGATAAAACTTTATTGATATTTATAGAAAAAAAAACTGAAAAAATTGAAAACTTACAATGTAACAGCTCAAAAAGA
>NC_042495.1:42003578-42019488 GCF_005508785.2 Acyrthosiphon pisum | reverse complement strand
AATAAGGACTATAGAAATAATAGCTTAATTTTAAAATAAATCAAATTATTTTGAATTTTATAAGTCACCATGAATGATTATGTTTTTGAATTACAACAAAATAATACAACATAATAATCATACAAATTTGAACTTAAAATGTCCCCCTAGATGTGGAAGCCTGAGTGCATTTTGCACTCCCAATTGTTGCGGCACTGCGCATAGAATGTTTAATTGCTATCACGGACTACTACACTAGTAGTCCGTGATTGCTATAGATGCTTCCTCAATTTAAATATTTTTTTCATGGCTGTTGCCTGTGAGAACTATGAGTAATTATATCTTAGTGTTTAAGAGATCTTTGTAGATACACGTATATTACTTGCTATAAATCATGTAAGTAGGTATTAAAATTCAACAGTATTAAACAAGTATTAATTATTCAATATCTTAAATTTTCTTTATACTAACTATGTAATACCTATTATATGCGTTGAATAAGGGTCAATTATAGATATGTTGTTTAGGAAGGATGAGGAGCGGTTCAATGTTACCCCAGGGATGAGGGCGAATAATAAATTATGCCTAAATGTACTACTGAAGAATTATACATTATTCTTTTTTTTTTAAATTTCATTAATTAAATTACCAATTTACAATTATCAACTTCAATATTT
The DNA here is from genome assembly GCF_005508785.2 of Acyrthosiphon pisum. NCBI lineage: Eukaryota > Metazoa > Arthropoda > Insecta > Hemiptera > Aphididae > Acyrthosiphon > Acyrthosiphon pisum. The sequence goes on along the minus strand of NC_042495.1, from coordinate 42,018,832 downwards.
TTGATTAATTAACAAGTGGTTAAGTAGTACCTACTTAAAAATAGTATATTCATTGTATATTTTAATTATTTAATTCCTAATAAAAGCTTTAATCCTTTCATTTAATCATAACTATTAAATAAGGTTTTATAGGAATTTTCTTTCAGTAGTACCTACATAGCAGTAGTGAGTAATCTCTATTAGTTACAGCACAACAACTATCAGATTATAGTACGATAGAAAATTATAGAATGGAAGATAACTTAAATTTATTTGCGTTGAGTTTCTTTAATAGTTTAGTATAACCTTCATTAATAATTATATTATTTCTTCAATTTTAAACAAATTGTCTGATTATTATTAAACGTAATTTGTAATTTTATTTACGTTGACCGAAATAATACTAGGAAAAAGTAAAGACAAATTATGTTTTAAATTGTTGTTTGACGTATTATAACTTTTAAGGTACTAGGTATAATAATATTATTATATAACAGAAACATATTATATTTAAAAATTTTAAAAATATTTGGTTAAATTTGATATTGATATTTTGTTCAATAATATTTAATACAATTTTCCTATAACTTTAAAATGTACCATGGGATTTTAACATAATATCTTCAAGTTGATTACATTTTAAAGGGGAAAAAATGAAAATAATATAATTCTTTAATAATTTTGTTATTAAAACATAAGGCTACAATTTGTTAATTCACTAATTTAAGAGTGTAAGCATTTGAAAGTCTAATTTTTGGTGAATTTTAGTAGGTATTTAAAAAGTATTGTGATTTAGATATCCAATTTTGTAGCTGTAGTTTTGATTTTGGAAATGTATTTATTGACCACAGGCTGTACTTCTTCTTTTAGAAAATGTTTTACCTTTAAACAATCAATCATGTTACTAAAGTTTAAATAAACATAAAATTCATTGATTGGATATTTACCTGATCGGGTGCACACCCAACGAAAGTAGATGGATCTAAAAGATGAGGTAACTGATCCAAAATTGGTGCAAAATATGGATCTTTCACAATTCTATCCAAAAGATCATTGTCTTTACCTTCTAGACGAACTGTACTAGCTGCCTCTAGTGATAAAACTCTTATTTTTTCATGGCACACCTAAAATTTGTTTTTGTATAATAATACAATTTGACAAAATACGACAATTTTATTTAGATTGTAATATCAACATTTTTGAAAATATTTTTGTTCTATTATTAAAAAACTAAGGTTTTTAGAGTTCTTGAGATTAACTTTAGTCTGATCACTAAAAGACTATGGACCACACACACAAATGATAAAAATGTGTAAGACTCAGCAAACAATTACCTCTCCACGACTTAATGATGATACATAGTAAGTTAAAATGAATGGCAGACCCCGTCACATGGATTGCAATCATTACAATAAAATGTGATTATGTATAAATTTACACCAATTTAGAGCAACAGGCGGTAAAGTAGGCAGGCTGATAGATGTTTGTGTGTTAAGCAATGATGAGTTTTCACTTGCCGCACAGTCCTTGTCTCTTTGTGAACAGGCTATAGACATGTATTCTCTAATAGTTTAGAGTACTATTGGATAGATATTATTAAAACATGTGTCAATATAAATATTATATAATATAATATACCTGTTTCAAAAGTATATTTAAATACAGTCGTGAATTTATAAGAGTACAACTATTTAGTCTTATAAATATATAATATAGATTACATATTTCCAGGGGTGGACTAGGCCGGTGGGATACTGGAATTTCCCGGTGGGCCACTGCTCAAAAATAATTTGTTATTATTATATATTATATACATTATATATTTATATCAAAATATATAAATAATTTATTTTGTATCATAACGTGTGAGTGCGAAAAATTTAATATAATTTTTATTAATATTTCTTTTATTACGTATTATATTCACTCCTATGAATTCAGTTATACAAAACAACACAGGCCGATAACTTACTGTCAGAGTTTTTTATTTGAAAATATTAAATAGGATCTGATTATCCAGTTCTATAATAAAACACAAAATATAACAAATATACATATCTTAATTTAATTTAATATTCATTTAAAATTGTCTTGTTTTTTAATGCATTTAAATCCTCGCCCTATTTATAACTTAATCTGACATTTATTATACCAATTGATTAATATATCCACATCTAGTCCGAGAGTATATTTTACTTAAGACCCCAGCAAACCCTATTCATTTTCAAATATAATATTATTGATGGGTAAATAGGCTGATAGCAGCGTTTCTCAAACATTTTAACATCGCGACCCCCCCCCCCCAAAAAAAAAAAAAATAGGGAAAAATAAAATCAGTCAACTCACAACCCCACTCCCTTATAATAAAAAAACTTTAAAATATAAACCAATCTCAAATATCACATTACTTTATACTTTTTACTTTATTATTCATAATTTATAGTGTGTTTCGTCCCCATTCATGCAAAGTTCCCTAAGTCTAAAAACATGAGTTTAGATACCTTAGCAATTTTTTCAAACTTTAAATATATACCAAATGGCAAATGCAATCAAATTTTGTTTTTGTTTGTTTTAATTGATTTTCTTTTAAGCAAAGTAATTATTTCTGAATGGTTAACATTATGAAAGAATTACTTATTATAGTTAAGAATTAAAATATAAATTATTAAGTTGGACTTAGTGTGTTTTGCGTGTATGTAATCGGTGACCTGGCATAGTTTTGTCATATCAATTTTACAACACTAATAACCGATAAATACTATCGGCAATAGTATTCAATTTTTAAAATTAAAATTATACCTATATATGGTATAACTATTATTTAAACATGTAGTAAAATAAATGAAATTATCAATTCGGTGAATTCCATACTAAGCCATGGCTGGTGAATGATTGGGTCACATTTTGTACCAAAACCAAAAATATTTATGTTTGTGTAGTGTCTGTATTTACTTGTCTATCTCCTCCATGTTTGACCATTGCGATGATGATGTTTTCTGTTGCCATAAAGGGTAAAACTTTCTCAATATTTCTTGATATCACTTTCGGAAATACAGATAACCCTTCAAGGATATTTTGCAATGTCAGCATTATACTGTCTGCAGCCAAAAATGCTTCTGATAAACACAATCGCCTAAAATTCCAAAAACATAGTTTAAAAGTTTTTTTTCAAAAATAATTGCTGTACAATCACCATTTAACACAGACCTATTTGCGCTGTCGTCCAATGTTCGCTCTAACCACTGTACAGAGGCAGTAGACAAAGGATTGTTAACTAGATTCATAAGATACCGAGCAATAGAGCAAACTCTTTCACTTCTCATTGGATTTTGTTTATAGGCCATTGCACTGGAGCCTATTTGAGTGGGTTCAAAAGGTTCTCCGATTTCATTCATACCGGCCAATAGCCTCAAGTCTGTACACATCTGTACAATACATAATACATTTATATTATTATATATTTTTATCAGAATAAAATACCTATAACTTGTATAATACTTAAGGATAACCTTATAATATTACTTTAATATACCTTATGGACAGCAGCTCCAAGAATGCTCAAGGATGAAACAACTTCTGCATCAACAATTCGAGGATATGTCTGACCAGTGACAGAGTATGAAGCTGGGAATCCGGCGAGCCTTGTTACCCTGTTATCCAATTCTCTAACTTTTTCGTAGTCACCTGTATAACATTGAAACATTATGGGTATTATATATATACAATACCAATTGATAAGTAGTTATATTATATAGTGCAAGATTAATCAGGGAAAATTTTTGGGTTTAAATTGTTTACAATAACTGTATCATTTGTTTATAAAAATGTATGTGTACAAAATAATAAAAATTTTAGTATATTATTATCATTTATATTTATTACTTATAAATGTATAATTCCCATTTCCCAGCATTAAGTATTAGTGTAATGTGTATGCATGTATAAATAGAAGGCAGGAGAAGAGTGATAAATTACCATTGAAAAGTTGCAAGAATGATGCTTGGGTGCCTGTGGTTCCTTTGATACCGCGAAACTTGAGGTCAGCACGAATACGACTTATGTTTTTTTCGCACAAAATCAAATCCTGTAACCAGAGACACGCACGTTTGCCGACTGTGGTGAGTTGAGCCGGTCTGAAAATAGAAAAGTACAATTATTATGAAATATTTTACTTTATAATTAAACTTTAAACACACAAGATTGTCTATATATTATAAGTATTTATAATTTATATAGGTAATATAATTACTGAAAGTGAGTAAAACCCAATGTGGCCAAATGCTTGTGTTCATCCGCAAATTCGCCCAATGTTTTCACGCAACCGGCCAGTTTTGGTAACAGTATGTCGAAAGCGTCCCTTAAAACTATCAGGTCCTATGAGAAAAAAAATATTTCCAGGTTCTACAATTTAAAATTTTCAATAACACCGTTGTATGTAACTGCTGGATGAGGCACACAGAAAATTAGTTCATTGGGTACAAAATTAATTGAAATTTTACTCAATATTCGTATAATTATAGTAAATAATATGAACATCAGAATCAGGATTTTGCAAATCTCAGTAGGTGCATTTGCCTGAGACACCATATTACCCAAAGTCTGAAGTTACAAATAGGTATAGCATAAGCCCTAAACTTCTAGCTTGTGTTGAGGTAGTAACTGGGTCATGCTGGCCGCTGGGAATCATTCGCATAAGGCATACATACATTGGAATTATTCAGATTTTCTGACAAGTATTTTTTGTTTACCCACAGAATTATTAAATTAAATTGTTATAGTCTATAAGCTATAGGTATACATAAAATAAAACTGATGTTTAAATTCAACTTATATGTACCAAAGTACTAAAAATAAATTCTGCTTTGGAATAAGACATTAATACATTCATCGCTCCGCTCAAAATCTAAAACTATGTAGTAATATATAAAAGTAACTCTAGGACTCAAATTTCGTTCAGGCCTAAATATTTTTGTAAATAAGCTATACAGTTTATAGGTTATAGGCACAACCTAAAATTTATAAGACCAATTTTTGTATTGCCTTACAATAATTCAAATATGAACACCAAAAAAATGTGTGTTGATGTAATGCGGGTACATTAATATATACGAACAGACTTCAGGACGATATACCTACACAGTACACAGTACCACGGGACTTCATAAATCCATATTATAAATTATAATATAATATTATCATTAGGCCGCGTATAAATCACGAATTCCATTGCACTTATTTACTATAATTTCGGCACAGAATTGTATACTAAATGGTTCAGCCGCACAATGTGTTACTTGCGATCGTACTATACTATATATTATATAGCTATATTTTCGAATAATCGAATTCAACCACATAGACTAAGCAGGGTATACACAATAATATAATATGACCTATGTACGACTCGACGCCAACTTGAGCAATAGATAGTGCGGTCACCCGTGTTTGGACTTACGGCGTTGTCTCCGATGTCGCAGGAAGTGGCGCCCAGGTGAATAATAGGGCCGGCAGTCGGACAACACGCGGCATACGTGTGCACATGAGCCATGATGTCGTGTCGGGTGAGCTTCTCTTCTTCGGCGGCCGCCGCAAAGTCCACATTGTCTACATTGTCACGCAGCTCCTTTAGTTGTTGGTCGGTTATGTCCAGTCCCAATTCCTAAAATCGTAAAAGCCGTTTGTTATAAATTATAATTGACGACAGGCCGTGTATCCTACATCTGTATACAGAAGCGTATAATTCGATATAGGGGTATATTATAATATATACCTAATATATACATTATGTGTGGTACGTATAATTACGCACTGACAAAAATACATAAACTCCTCTTTAAGTGGTCCAAAGTACCCACCTATTAACTTTGCCCCTCCAACAAAAAAAAATCTATAAATGCATTATGCATCGATAATGTAAATATGTAATAATATTTTGAGTTTTGATAAAGATAATGTAGGTATATAATGTATATAATTCTCCAAACTACAACAATGTATAACCGTATGAATATAATGTTTCAATTTATTTGTCGTAAGCCATGTAGTTGCATGTATTATGTTTAGAATATAAGATTGTGTACCTATATATGGAGCTTAACATAGCACTTTTACAACGCGTTATTCCGTTCATCAGGTTATTATTTTAATCTTAGTGCAATGTTGCCAAATATTTATTATTTTACAATTTAATATAGCTAGTAAAATAAAATAAATCCGTAGAACACTCGACAGTCCAGTACCTAAGCTGCCAACAAATGTACAATAACCAATTTCATATAGTACTCAACCACCAACACCTATAAGTTACCTAGGTATAGAGGAGTTATTATTAATGGAAATATAAATTGGAACAAAGGTAAAAATATTTTGAAGTAGGTACCTATTTATTTTCTATTCACTTCACTAATCCAATGAAAATGTTTATTTTTACGTCTTATACCTACACAATATTTAACATTTTTTTAATTTTTTTTATAAATTTACGCTGTTTAATTATTATTATATGAGACTGATTATTGAGTAAAAATGTTTACATTTTTAAAACACTGTGTTGTTTTGAATATTGTATAGGTACCTACCTATAATTAGGTAATTATTTATTTGACAACGTTGGGAGCCAATTTAGTACACAATTATATTTTATTTATAAATTCCTTCGTTATTCGACAATCGACTAAAATCCGCAATCATGTTCCCAAAAAGGTAAATAATGTATGCAATCAGGTTCTACCTGATATAATCTTAAATAACTAAATAGTGATATGCTGTTTGTAGTGACTTATTTTCCACGAGATGCAACGACTACAACACAAAATGTAGAAAAAACCAAAATTACGCTCTGTTAACAGAAAAAAAAATGTGTAAAAAAAATGATCTTAATATAATAATAAGGAAACATTAAAAGGAAAAACATCAAATACTATAACTTTCTATAGTTATTATCCTATATAGACATAGTTTTTATGTCCACACAAAATGTCCAAATTTGTTTTTACGTATAGGTAGGTATACCGTATACAAACTATTATACACAATAACTATATAAAATTACTATATACAAGGAGTGATGCAAGATCGTATATACATATACCATACATCAGAATACATCTGAGAGTCTGAGAAATCCGTATGAGTACAACCGAAGACCGAAGTATGATGCTAGAAGTATGAAGTTTGATGTGCACGCGTATGTAACCAAATACATTTGTATTGCACGCACTGAGGTCATCCGCACGCGTTATAAACGTCACAAACTATTTTATGCCACCCGAGACCTGAATATCATATTATATCATCGTCATTCGGCGGGTCATATATTTAGGCATACAATACGTATATAGGACATAGGTACATGCAATATTAATGTAATGTATAATTAGGGCTGTATATCAGGGGACTGCGAGGAAGGTCGCAATTCCCCATTGCTTTGAAAAAATCCTTATGGCTTATATAGAAAAGCATGTAGGACGTAGGTATAATATTATATTTGTATATTATGCATCGAACACGCATACAGTGTTCTCCATACTCATTTTGAACCTTATGGCAGGGCCATTGATAATTTTGAAATGATTACTAACATATTAAGTGATTAACATCATAAAGTGTAAACCATAATATAGACAATATGGTATTGCTTAAAACTATAAAAGTTTCTTTCTGATTGGACATTTTCACATCAAAGAATCCGATATTGTGTGATTTTTTTTTATCATTGATCACCCATCCATTAAAAAATAACGTTCAGTGTCACTCTGTGCTAATATTTAATATTATTATTATAATAATATATACCTATCATATATAATATAGACGACTATCACCAAAAAGCCAGACAAAATCTAATATTGATGCAAAACTTTTTTGGGTGCGGCACAGACTAAATTCCAGTAACTCGGTATAAGTATTTCATGTAATATATGCATCATTATTATAGGTATGCATTACGCACTCATTTTTATAAACTAAATGCGATTTAAAACGCAAACATTGTTATATTATTGCTTACTGCGAGTGTTCAGTGTTAACACGTTACACAGGCATAAAAACCTATACACGCGGTATATGATATTATATACGAATATATGCCTAGGTACGGGTACCTATATATTATACAATACGTATATTTATTAGGTAGGTACCGGGTACGTAAATATTTTCATGCTTTTTCTTGGGCACACAAATATCTAATCTGCTATTTAATCATTTTTACACACACATACACATAATATCAAGTGCTAATACCGACAAACCTGTATCAGAGAGAATTTTGAGTGCCCACAATACATATACGTATAATATTACTGAATATGTGCCCAGCCCATCCTATATATGTGACGTGCACGTAGTATAGTGCGTTCACACGAAACCACCGACGATAGGTATGGGTAGGTCGTCAAACACACCGTCATAAAGATAACGCGCGAACGTGGAGAGGCGTAAAGCTCTCATCCACCGCGTTCAACGCATCGCGCAATCGACTGCAGTGGCAGCGAACTGCCGTCAGTGGCAATATACCTAGATACTTTGTGTATGCGTGCGCGATTTGTCACACAACGATTACATTGTTATTTTATATATAGACATATAATCACTGGAGCGAATTCGCGATGGTCAACATAGCAAGCGTGGGCACGGTGGTCATCAAAGTCGTGAAATTGGTAAGTATACCAGTTATTACCGCAGACGGTAACATTATATGTCTTTATCGTTCGTACATAAAATATGCAGTGGCGTTGCAAAATTGAAATTCTTCAAATAATATTCCACCCTTTCACCTTTCAAAACCTCGATTAAGACATTTAGTATCATATTTTTAACTATACCTGTCGTAGAAGTAAGTAATAAATACTTAATTATATTACCCATTCACCATCACAACCCCCTCCCCCCCCCAACCAATAAAAATAGAGAGGCGGATGCACCTCTCGATCACCCCCTTCGTCGAATACATTTTTTAAGGGGCCGGAGGCTCATTATGACGACATATTATGTTTCAATTGAACATGGCATTTCAGTATGGGCAATATTATGATTTATAGGGACGCCACTGCCATACGAATTACACGCAGACTGCAAGTTATACTATATTTAGGTACTATCGCGGCCCATGTTAATTAAATATATATATAGGTGTTGAACATAATCATTTTGGTGCTGTACCGGACCGGGTATCGCGGTGGATTTTTGGGAGTCGGCGGAACGTGGAACCTGAACGAAGAGAAAAACCCGGATGCGGAAATAGTCGCTTCCGGCGTGTTCGTCGGTTTCTTCATCTACACCGTCGTGATTCTAATATCGTACGGGTTCGGATCCAACCACCAGAAGAAAACCCTAGTGGTGAGTGTACATATTAATATATATATTACACATTAATTGTAGAAAAAATGACAAATTGTTTGTACTTTAAAGGTTATCCATGATGACTAATTTATCGATCCCCTCCCCTTTTCCACAAAAATACAGACTTGAGATTTCAAATCGCATTCTATAAACAAATTTGTTATTTAAATTTTAAGTCATCACAATTTTTTATGAAATGCTATTACATATCTTTACTTAGGCATTTTTACCTTCGTCCTTCATATTGTATATATATTTAAAATAAAATATCATTAGAAAAAACCTGATAAATATAAAAAAGAGGAGCTATATAGACAGAATATACAATATAATAATATAATAATATTGAATTCTAGAAAGAACTAAGTTTATTTTTTTTAGTTTTTTTTCGATCAAAGGGATTTCACTCGCTGTTTCCATTCGTTTTGTGCTACATATATACTTTTTTTTACTCTTTTACTAGGATATAATAATGAATTTCGTCGGCATGTTCATGTTTATCGCCGTCGGCGGTATAGCGCTCCACTATTGGATTGGTTATCAGAACGAAAACAAATACATCAGCGTAACTTCCGAACGTGCCATAGGCATCACGGTGGGCGTGCTGTGCGTTATTTCCGGTGCAATTTACCTGGTGGACACCGTACTGTCGTTTATACATTTTGCCAGAGAAATGGAGTTCGATTAAAAGGAGCGACTATGGCAAATTTAAGTTAATTTAAATATATAGCTATACTTTACACAAAAGTTTGACGGTTTTGCTCTTCGAGTGCACAATTAAACACACACTATTTTATATTTATATTATGTATGTATACACTGAAAATCTGTCTGTACAAATATAATATATTGTATACAATCCGTAAGGATATAACCGTGAAATGTTCACACGAGCGGATAGTCTACATGCATGCATGTGTGTGTGAATACAACAGTGTTATAAAACCGTTCAAACATATAAATAATATAATATGTGCTTTGTGAAATAATATCAAATAATTAATAATTAACTTTTTTTCTACTCATTATATACCTGCTACTATACTTACTTATTTAAACCTAACGGCATTCCATCCATATATAAGTTATAATAGTGTTTTGTAAATATAAATATTCTTATAATACCTATGTAGTTATATATTTATATAATATGTTATATTAATAGTTAGTTAGTTATGTTATAATTATATTTAAATACCATGTATAAGTATAAATACATTACCCCAACGATCGTTTGTATTTAAATACAGAATTAATGTGAATATTTTTTTAATACATATATAATATCATATATATATTAATATGGTCCTATTATTATATACTTATTATCCGCATTCGATATACACTCAATTGATCACGCTCTAACCACAGAAACACTGATTTTGAAATACTACAATATAACAAACGCATAAAAAATATTAGGATCACTGTATGGAAACGTTAAACTTATACAGAAGTATCGATGTTTGGTAAAAAAAAAAAACCGTGTATTTAATCTGTAGTGTTGTAATATTTGTTTTTCAATTGACATTCATTAGTTTTTCTTGCGTTTGTTTTCGAGACAGCGATCATAATATTACTTAAGTAGGTATAGATACTAAGATATACAATGGTATGAATAGTATAAAATAGTAATTAATGAATAGGGTTCGGATTTTAAGGCAATATAATCAACAAAAAAAGCAATTAAAATGTAAAAAGGCAAACAAAAAGCATTTAATTTATATTAAAAAGCAATTACAAATAAAATGTACTAAAACATTAAATAGTTTGTGTATTGTATATTTAACTAGTGTTTATTAAAAAAAAAAAAATCACTACCATGTACTTAGATAAACTTTAGTAAAACGTTGACGGTTTGGGCTTAAACTATTTTTGTACATAGAAAATGATCTTTCTACGTCCACGGAAGTATTATCGGCCCCGGACTAACGAACAATTTTGAATCTATAGTACATACTATACACGCATTATGAACATATTTTAATATATAGATAGGTAGTATGGATTCTTTTATAAACGTTAAATTAATTAGCCACACCAAATACTCGATAAAGTATTTAGCGATATCGATAAATTTCGCCGATAATAAAACCCATTAAAAATAATTAACTGCAGACGACAATGCAATCTTCAGAAAATCTTATCGATTTGTACCGCTAATACATAAGTCGTGAATAGATCTATTAAATCAATTGAAAATTAAACACAATAATAGCATTTATAAGTGAAAAAGTCAAAAAGGCATTTATGAGTAAAAAAGGCATAAAAAAGCGAAAAAATTAAGTACGTTCATCTTACATGTTAAATGACACGCATGTTTATATAAAAATTATTTCTCTATTATTATTATTATTAAAAAAAAGGATTTTGCTTTCAAATCCGAACCTTATTATAGTTCAATATATTACCTACAAAATCAATAAAAGGAGAAAATATTATGTAGATCAAAATGTCAGGTTAAAACAACTGGAAATCGTTTTGAAATTAACGCTTCACTGAGTAGGTATAGGTCCTAACAATAAACAATATAAATATATATACGCCAAGGACTATGGGTCCGGAAGGAGTACCGGAGGAAATTGCCCCCAACACCGCTATAACAAATATATTAAAAAAACAACCGAGTAAAATAAACAAAATGTGTAAAGCAAAAAATATTGTATTTAGATAGATGTATATGGAAATCAAAAGTTTCGTAAGCTTCTTATTAATACGATTGTTATGATTAATACATTGAAAAGTTATTGTTTATTTATGAACGTACGTAAATGATGGTGATGATAATGTATTTACGTATAAAAAAGTAGGTACCTTTAGTTAATTTGGTAAAGAGTTATTAGAAAAAACAATATAGACACTATAGTTATAATGTGTCTAACTTATTCAAGTGTCTCGGATCTGGTTAAAAGACACCCAACATGGTCTATAAAATACAACATTTTTTAAAAGAAGTAAAAAAAGAAAGATCTCACATTTTTTCAGCACGAATTTCTAGAAATAACTAATCTTTAAAATTAAAGTAACAGCACAAACGTAAGTCACCCTTTTATTAGTGTAGGTAATAAATAAAACGATTGTAAAATAATCACGAGTTTAGTGTAATATATATATTACTGCACCTATATACATGATGCATCTATATACCTAATACAACATACAAGGTATATGATATCATTAACTGATGAACACAGACACATTTTTATTGTTTACATAATATTATATTGGTGTACTGATAAAAAAAAATAGAATATCAGTAATCCAAATACAGGATAGTATAATAAATATATATATATATATTTACGCGCGTGAATATTAAAGGTAGGCTTATATGTATTATTATTATTGTTGTTATTCTAATTATTGTAAAAGATGTTTTGAAGCACATGAAAGATTTATCGACTAATGATTACTATATTATATTATACAGTAACTACCTAAAATACACACATGCGGTGTAGGCGGTGTCACTATATATATATATAAGAAGTAATCATACTACATATAGTAGTTACATCGATTGAAATAAATCATATAATTATAATATTGAACTTTAAATATATTATTTATTATTATATTTTATACACACCGTATAACGAGGTAAGTATAACATCTATGAAGCATTATTAATAAATTCATAAATTCGTGTGCAAATGTAACATTTTGATTCATTGGAGTTGCTTGATAACTTACTGAAGGTTCAAAACAACAATATTATGATAATATTACATTATTTTTTATTTGATAAAATAGGTATAATTTATTTTATGAATATTTAAAAATATTTAGGTATTATGACAAACAAAGGCACATGCTGTTGAGGGACTTTAACGAATTAGGTAAGTATACACATAATAATTATGATACTTATACAATCACAAGAAAAATCCTTCGTAAACTACGTGTAAAAATGGCTAAGTAAATAAAAATGTAAGATCTTTAAGCATTATAAAGATGTGATATCATGAATAAATGCTAAGTATATTGAATTTAAGTAAACTTATATATATTACTATTAATATTTATATACTATTCTAAATAATTCCTCGCCAAGTAAATAAATTATTGAAACAAAATAAGTTTATCTAAATTCAATATACTTAGAATTTATTCATGATATCACATCTTTATAGTGCTTAAAGATCTTATATTTTTTTTTTAATTAGCCATTTTTACACGTGGTTTACGAAGAGTTTTTCTTGTGACATCACTAATTTTTATCGTTATTAAATATTGAGTATTTACACAATAATCTATAAGAACGGTTATATTGTTGGTGACATTGGCAACGCTGATGCGACGACGACGACGACGGCTACCGTGATTCTAAATTTAATATATATTTCCATTAACAATTTCGCACTTTTTCATTTATAACTTCATTTCTAAACGTACGATTCTGATGATTTTTACAAAAGCACGTTCTACACGATATTTCTGATTGTTTTGTAGTTTACTATGAGTTAATTGATGCATTAGAAAATTAGTTATGTCGTATAACAAATTTACCTGTATTTTACACAGTTTAAATAGGCAGCCCCTGCTTCGATATACACACAACGTCGTGCAGTTATTATTTTTTTTACTTAGCTAGATATACACAATACACATCGTATTTTAATAAACAAAAATATTATAATGCCTACCTATAATGTTATTAAGGTAATTTTATGGAGTTGCTTATACGCCACACACGATTCGTGCAAAAAATTCAAACGATAACGATGACACAAGAAAAAAGATTATGACTATCAAGGTATATATTATGCATATTGCATATATGTATGTATATATATATAATATATTATACAGTCAAATGAATAATATTCCTTTACATAAACGAGCGATTAACAGACGGAACGTTGTAGTAGAAAAATAAACCGACGAAATTCTCACGCAATAATCAAACTAGTGAAAAAAAACATCAATAATAATTGAAAACAAGAAAAAACGGTAAATAATTGGCGAAAACGATTAGAAAATCAGAATATAGTATAAACCTGCAATCTACATAGACACAAGCAGCATAGAAGGGGCTAATACAAATCCGATAAAAACCAACGAAAAGTTTTTATTGACGTTAAAAGTGAATTCAGTAAGATATGTAAATATAGGTTAACTGCCTTTACTCCAGAAAAGATATTTAGTATTTTTTATTTAGTTGGGTAATATTACATAATCATATATATTATATTATTATGTACCAATTTAAATATATTTTTTAAATTATTTAATATATTTTATGTATATATTATATTATAACTATAAGCATATATAACTATTTCATATTTGGAATTGATTTAATGTTCAAGTTGGCAGGTATAATAAAACTTTATTCATAAATAATGACATAGTGATATTTAGTGGCCCAGCTATATTTGCTGTATGTGTATGTACATAAAGTACTATAGTATATATATATTATTTACCCACATGGCCACATTCTGCTTAAACTTTAAAAATTACTGAACAATTTAAACTAATACCTAATAGATTTTATTTTTATGATTAGAGAAGTTAAAAAAAATATTTTAATTTATATGATAATAATTAATAGCGGTTCTTCTATAATAGTGATCATTAAAAAACAATCTTTTGACTGCCGAATAAACAACAGAGACACCACGACTCTGCGTGCAGTATAGAACATAATATATTAAATAACAAGACCAAATTATATTAACTTTAAAGCAAGGTGGGCAATTGCCCTACTTTCTGGTGTTAGGGTCTGTATATTTGATTGGCCTTTTTTTATGCTTAGCTAACTACACCAACAACAAATTATTACCTATACATTGTAAATATTTATTTTTTTGTATGTATTGTATTTTACATTAAATGTAAACATTTTTTACGGAGGAATAAATTAAAAAAGGTGGGTAAGTGGATTACAGCTCTGCTGTACAGTAGGTTACAAGTGGGTCACTGTATAA
>NC_042495.1:41982838-42003312 GCF_005508785.2 Acyrthosiphon pisum | reverse complement strand
CATTTTAATATCTTAAATTTAAAAAGAAAAATTTTTATGAATTTCTAACTCGAAATAATTTGCAAATTTTCGTGATTTTTCCATATTTTGTCATTTTTTGAACTTTAAATGTTTATAAAAAAAAACTGTGACTAACGATTTTTAATATTTTTCATCTGCGTATGAAACAATATACTAGGAGCTTTCTATTAAATTTTCAAGCTTTTTTATCCAACAATTAATAAAATTTTATTGATATTTTTAGAAAAAAAACTAAAAAAAAATGGAAAATGAAAATGTCCGTAAAGAGTTCAAAATAAATCAAAATATTTTAAAAATGTTATGGTGTATAGAAAACGCTAAGATAAATATTCAGTCAAAATTTCATGTATCTACGGTCATTGTTTTTAAAGTTACACCAAAAACCAAATTCAATTTTGTGAAAAATCGATTTTGCGTAAAAATTCCCGTTTTTCCTTAATTTTTCTTTTGTTTTTCCCGGCGCTTTTGAAAACTACTGGGAAATTTAAATTTTGACCTCCCCAGTGCACCAACGATATTCACTTTCTGATCGAACAAGATACTATGAAGTTGAAAATTGAAGTATTATTTCGACACAAAAAAAAATAAAAAAAAAAAAACACACATCATTGTAAAATCAATACATTCATCGTTCCACTCAGAATCTAAAATTAAATATATTTATCATTGTTATTGGCTATTTCAAGTGGTGTGAAAGCAGTAAACACTTATGTAAGTATACCTAAATGGTACCGCATTATATTAGTATAATATTAATATAGAATTCTGAATTTGTATACGATATTAAAAGTTCGAGGTTATACTTGTATACATTATTTATAATTGTTATTTGTCTAACACTAATCACCCCATCCCTATAAAAGATGGCGGAATTTCCTAAGTGCTCCGGGCACTAAAGTCAGCACTGCAAAATAGATAAAATATAATCAGTATTTTTTTTATAGTAATTTATCAGGATAGGTGTATAGTGTAGGTATGTTATATAAAAAAAATGCAGTGAATTTAAAACTAATTGTTTTAAATTTTTTCGTAATCCCACTAAATCGACGATTTCGCGGCGCCGCCTATTCGATTAATGATAATAATTATTAGCGGGTTGCGCGAAGGCGGCAGCGATGTTGTACCTATATAATGTTGTTTGGTAACAAAACAATAATATAACATTTTAATGGGTTTTTGCTGCTTTCTGGTTTTCTCGCAACCTCTGTCGCAGGAAAACATCTCGCGGCGGGAAATATGTTCACGATGCGTACACACAGACCTAGATATACAATATTATGTACTGTGAGCGAGTCCGATCGATTCGTCTCGGGGAAAACTCGACCGGATGATAGGTATAGGTATAGTTATATGAAAAGCGTTTGGCGAGCGACGTTCACACCCAGACGGGCCCGAGACAGACCGAAACGGGAGCGGGACACGACGTCGGGCTGCAGTTTAATATATTATAATATTGTAATCGTTTTAATTATTGAAATACACGTCCGAAGACTTAGCCAGTGGGGGTATATCTATGTAGAAGTATATACGCTTTTAATTATTGACCTGAGCCACCAATAAAATATATATACTACATAAAATGTATATGGAATATGACGTAAAAAAACAAAACGGCACAAGCAAGAGTAAAACGCGAAGAAGAAAACTGGCACGTCCGGCAGTAGGGAGCGGTGTTTTTTTTTTATAAGTAAATTCGGATCAGCTCAGTAGTGGCGGTCGCGTTCCATTAGTTCCAATTAAGTCGTTTCGCGCCCCTGCGGAGGTGCAGTACGCAGCGTTTCTGTCGCGGCAACTAACAGGACCAGTTGGCAGTCTACAGCAGTCGGTACGCGAACATGGCTAACGAGAAATCACTCAAAGAGTCCCTGCTGGCCGCGTCGCCGTTCCTGATCAAAGTCGTGGAAATCGTGAGTATAATTTCAATGTATATTATAATATGCACATATATTATATAGCTGGCAGCCTGCAGGCTGCGTCAGCCGTTATTAAATTATCCCCATATAAATAATTTTACATAATATATTGTTCAATTTAAAGTTCGACGAAGATATTTAAGTCATTATTGCTTCAAATCGATCATATTGTGTGACGTTAATGCAAAATAATTATGTACGTAGATAGATATGCTCGTATAATGACGCAGTATACTGAAAACATACAACACTTATGTAATTTCGATGTGGAGCAAAGGAATCAAAACGTAGACAACTATAGAAGATACTATATATAAGCATACTGCATAGGTACAGTAGTATATCTTTTCAGTTGATTTAATCAAAAAAAAATTTAAATAGGTCATGCGAAACCTATTTATAAAATATATTTCGGAATATCGAAGGAAAATAGAAAATCCACTTTGGACAAGTCATTTTTCGATTTGTACAGTACAAGTATAGTTTCCAAGGAAAGCACAATATAACAGACAAAACAAAATGGGAACAAGCGAATGCATGCAGTCTTATAAAATCCAGACGGGCTTCGATTGCTTCGAGTCAGTGAATCATAGATGTATATTATGAAAATACGTATCCCCCTGAGAACCATTTTTATATTTCCTACTATAGAACTCGAAAAAATCGTTTCCTGTGATGAAATGTGAACGCAGCGGAAAGCAATAACGGCTCTCCGATCGAAATCTATGCTTGCAACAATCATGGGCGGCTTTAGGCTATATATAATATGATTGGTGGTAGCATAATTCACGATTTCGCTCGTGTTTCAGATACTGGGATTGACCAGCATCTGTCTGATCATCAGTCCATACTCGTCGAGACTGCACACCAGCACTGGTAGAGCGGGTTTCGTGTACTCGGCCCTATCCGGTGCCATCCTGGTCGACCTTCTCATAGTGGTCAGCCATTTCTTACAACAAAAGATACCGAAAAAGCCGGTAAGTCCACAGTTACTATTTATTACATCGGTGATCGTGTACGGAGTATATGCACCCATATATACTACATGCATATACAGGTGCGCAACAAACAGATTTTTGGGATATTTTATTCACATACGCACAGTGTATAAAATACAATATAGGTATTATATATATATAAATATATAGTGGATGGTAGATCTGTATAAATTCTTTTGATAAAAGGACATTTTCTAAAAAAAATCAAGTAGGTAGATATAAGAAATCTAAAATACTTATTTATAAAGTTACACAAAAATTTAACTGATTTTTAAATATAGGTATAAGAACCATAGGCATTAAACATAATTTAAAACAATTTAAATAAATTATAAAAAATAAAACAGTTTAATTTTAATTTAAAATATTATTTCATCGTTAATCATTGTATGTAATAGGTACAGTGTAAACCTTCCACATATGCGCACTATTACATCTTAAACGTAGAAAAAATATGTAAAAAAGACGAGAACGCGCCGATTAAATTTATTGAATTCTAGATAAATCATAGATTACAACCAGACCCAAACGCCACCTTTAAAATCCTTACTACTAAGAGAGCAGTTTTTTTTTTTTTTGGGGGGGGGGAGGGGGCTGCAGTATCATTCATATTTTTTTCTTTATTAATTACTGTAAACATTTTCCATAAAACCAATCCTCTGCTAAGTTATTATATTTTTAAATGAATTATAATAAATATAAATTACAGAACTACTTACAATATTTCATCATACATTTTTAACAACTAATTTAAATTTTATTTTAATACAAAAGTTACGTTATTAAAATTATATATTTCTAATTATACTGTAATTTTTAAATTAATTGAAAACATTTTGCAATATTGAAAAAAGCAGATTTTAGAAACCGATTTTACCGTCTTTTTTAAGACTTATTATCAAATGTTATATACTTAGGAAGTTATGAATACATTCGGGGGCTTAGTTCCCTCAAACATCCACGCTTAGTTAGCACTATTACGTGGAAGTATACTGTGGCGGGGCCACATTACATTATTACAATATTGTACTACGGTCGCCAATGGTGCGATAAACTAGCCAAATACAGAGTGTAATTAATAGAAGACTTTTGTCTTTTTAATAAATATTTTTGAATTGTTTTTTTATAATATATTTACAGATGCTTGAGCTACACATATAGTAAAACATTTTTTATTTTTATTTTTTAATACTAAGTTAAATAAAGTTGATCTAGTCGTAAAAAATATTTTAAATTCAAAAAGTATATACTTTTTAAAAATATTTTAAAAGAATTTTCAAATAGGTACTTGTTAAAATCTAAATATTTTTTTTTTTTTAAAGTTAGGTATCACTTTTCAAACTAATAACTCTTACTTCTAAAAAATTGGCATTTTCAAAAATCATAAAAAATAAACAACTCGACTTAGATAAATGTTTTTACATAAAAAGTTTTCCAAAAACAAGTTTTACAAATTTACTATTTTGAAAATTTCAAAAAAATGTCCAGTTTAAGACTGCAACACCTCAAAATACTGGTTTATTAGGTATAATGTGTTCTCTATATTGTTTCTCTGTGTAATGTAATGTAAATTATAATATTGAGAATGCTCTCTCGTGGTCAATAATTTAACTATATTTTATTGCGTTCTTGAACTAAAATCCACATAAGATGGTGTACATAAACTAGGATTTGTTATATTTCGAGTAGTTGCAGTCTTGAATTGGATAGTCGAATATTAAATGTTAAGCGCCCAAGTCAATAAATTATATAGAAAAAAATGTACCTATTAGAATAAAACTTATTCTATTTGTCAGGTCTTCCTGTTATACACTGCAATAAAATATTTTAAACTTATACATTATCGTCATGTCGTATGTCACAAAGTATAAGTTGTTTTTTTTGCATTTTTAGAGTTTAATTGTGTCGTGCTGGTACGGCGTAATGCTGGCCATAGCCGCCGGCATCATATTCTCTGATTGGAGAGCGCTCCAATTCGCCCTCCAAGTGCGTCCATCAAAGAACCGGATGGACCTGATGATATCTTCGGCTATTACAGCCACGCTGACGTCCATCACATTTTTTGCCGACTTTGTGTTGACGTTCAGGTACGGATGAAACCACAAAAAAGTATACGAGTGGTGCCTACCTTACCTTGTATACTCTGGCACAGGATATTAACTAGAATCAGCTAGCTTTTCTTTTCATGATCATTATTTTACTTTTCATCGAACGCCTCCAAAAATCCACGGTTATTTTTTATATCATAATATACACTTTTTTCACGTAAATTGCACTTTTTTTTTATTAATGATAATATATGACGAATCCAATATTGTAACTTAAAGTCTAGCAACACTACGGTTCGCAGATAATGGGTAATACATATTATTATTACAATTCTACATAATATCTATAATATACATTATGTTATATGCGATAAATACGTCTAGGGTCCGGTAGTTAATACACTGATAGGTACTGCCTAAAAACACATTTATGAAATTATAAGACAAAATTGTTTTTAAATTTTAAACCAATCTGTAAACCAACCTCAATTATCAAATACATATAGTTATGTCTTAGGCATTTGGTAGGTACTTATACAAATTTTTGATTTATTGTAACTATACTTCATTATGTATTCATAGAGAATTTTGTCTAAATGCGATCAACTGGCATAATATATAGCACTAGTATAGTTCTAACAATAATTAAAAGTACAACTTGCTTTGTGAAAAATTAAACTACCTATGTATCATAAGCTTTCAAAACTGAAATTGGTAACCTTAGAATTTTAATCTACGAAGTACAAAAAATGTCATCAATATTTTCCTAAAAACTATAAGATTAAATTGTAGGTACCTATATTATATTAGTACTATCAAGCTATGATTCAAATTTTTACCAAATTAATCTAGATATTTTAATGACCATTAAACCATGTTTCGTAAATACATACAATTGACTTCCTGACCCTTGTGATAACCCCGTAATTATATCTAACTTGCGTACATTTCTATATTATTTACACTTTAAGCTATGTCATACATGTTAACTATATTTGTAAGTGGTATATTTTTTTTACTAACTATTTATATACAATCAATATCATTATATAGGTAATTTGGTATTTGTGTCTTCAATAAACATAAATTTAGTATTATACATATTATATAATATAGATACCTACTTACACAGTTACACACTATGTTATGGTTATTTTTTGCTTCAATAAAATAATACCTCAGTAGGTCTGCGTTTTTAATTCAAATTCCATTTAGTATTTCTACTAATAGACATAATATGCATATTTTATTAATACTAAAATAAATTATCAATTTTATATCAAGTATTTCATAAACATTTTTATTACACATAACGTCATAAAGTATTATAATAATCAAAGTAAAAAAAAAAAATTTTCATTACACACAAATATTAATTGGTCAAATAACACACTTAATACTTATATTATATTATTATACCTAAATAAATAAAATATAATTTTAAAATATATATATATATATATATTTATATACATAATTAGAATGCCTTTATTGTAACTTTGAAAAATGTAATTAAAAATTAATTTAGTAATTTAAAAGGCCTGATTTTTTAATATATTAATCATTTTAATTATTTAAATAAAGGTAAAAAAGAACGTGTTATGTAAAACCTAGAGGAACATTTAAGTTTAAAGATACTTCCCTTAGTTAAGTGGAACCATTTGTTGGAATGTTCTATAGATTAATGGTTTTTAGAATTTCTGTATAATGTATTCAATGATTGTTAAAAATTATATTATTTTATATTTTTGCATTGTATTTCAATTTTCTAAAATTAATCTATGGTATATAAAATAAAATTATTTTTCAAAATGTCATTAATATGTGTCTCAAGATATCACAGACAAATTATATTTTATTGTCTAAATACTAATGGAATATTTATGTTACACATCTAAGCTTATAAAATCATTGTTGTTTTTAATCATATCCTAGAATGAAGGGTTAAATGTATTATGATATTGACATTATTTAAAACTAATTTCAGAAAAGGATAACAATTTGTCAACAAGAATGTGGGATATTATTTATGTAATTTAAGTACCTAGATATCTATCACATTCTCGGTGGTTGACACTGATTATCTTTCCAAATATTATCCATGTTAAAAGGTTGGTTAATACAACCTGAGTACTGTTCTAGTGTATTAATGTCTTGACTGGTGACAGAAGATGGTTTTTCATTATCCATAGTAAAAAATGATGTGTTCATGTTTTCGGCTACGGGATGTAATTTTTGTCCTAAAGACGCAGATAAGGGATATGACGATTTAAAGTACCTTGAACTGTTAATCTTGCTCATCGGGTTTGGTGTTACTTGAGATTGCTTTTGGAATTTAGAATTTAGCATATAGTTTATACTCTGTTTAGTATTGGATAAATAATTTAAATTTGACGAAAATGGTTTTTTAAATGTGTGCATTTTTGTTGGTAAAGTGCATCCAAAATCTTTTGAACTGTTGTCATTAGTCCAAACAGTGTGCAATGGTAATCTAGGTAAGTTATTTTCTAATTCATTCATATTACAATTTTCTACAACAGAATTTGATGTATTAAGCTTTTTTACTTCTTGTTGTTTCTGGGAAAATTGTATACCAACAAACTTTTGGTTATTCGCGGGGTTATTCACATTAAATCTAGATGGTTGACGAGGAGTTTCCATTTGCGTAACTGGAGCAAAATTGTTATATTTCTTGTCATTATTTTTATGTTGAACCAAGTTAACATTTTCTTTTCTGGGACAATCGTTTGAATGATTCGGTTTAAAAGGTTTAAACAACAGACTTTTGGATGAAGTTGGTGGAAATACATTAATACGTTGATTACTGTTATTAGGAATAATGGGAACAAATCGCACTCGGTTACCATGTGGGTTTATTGAAATATTCTTCTTTAAATCTTCCCATCTTTCCTTCAATTGAAAATTTAAAAACGAGAATTGTTTTATTACCAAGTAGGTACATCTAGACAACAATAATTAATGCTTACATAGTCTTTCACTAGTCACTACTACCATGCTATAGCTACACTAGTAAAATGTTCATCTACACTTCTAAAAACATTAATTTTGTGTTAGTAAAATTCTAATTAAATTTTCAATAAGTATGTACTTACATAAACAACTACCTAGTTGAACAATACAATATTTTGTTTATACAGGTCAGATTAGCTTAACTTAACTTAACAGTCAAAGTAGTGGTTAAAGGTAAATCAACATCAAATTAGGTATACCAACTTGGTCAAAATCAATGTCTATTAAAGGTGGACCAGTGGGTAACGCTCTGTTGTACAGTAGGTGTCAATTGTCAAGTGGTGTTGTTGGTGTGTTAAATTTTAATTCAATGATATACCATTGTGTACAAAAGTGGTCAACAACCGGCAGACTGTGCGACTATACCATGCAGCCATTATTTTTTAAAAGATTAATTTTTATCAGACACGACCCGCAAAACTTTTTTAATTTTTGAATGTGGCCCCAGAGTCCAAAAAGATTGCCAACCACTGGTATACAAAAAACAATTCCTGAACGTGGACCGTGTGTCAGCCTGATATTTTATATTATATTAATATTCCTATTAATAATAATAGGTAGGTTGAAATGTTGAATTTTTGTAAAAATCCAATTGCATTTGCATACCTATTGTCCTAAAATTATCAGTGATAGAGGAAAATTTAAGCATCATTTGTTTTTAAATTCATGTATTACTATTAATAACTTAAAAGGAACCTGTATTACATTTTAAAGCTTTTAAAATAATTTTTTATCGACATTTATAGATAAAAATAAAATAAACCGAGTACCTACTGTCTAAATTTTAGGTAAGCAAGGTTACCAAACAATTTATTATAATACAATTTTAATAAATATAACCTCAAGGAAACCTCCTTCAAATTTGATGATCAGAGCATTGTTTCCTACTAGAAAAAGTGTCTCCAGAATACAGACATATTGCAAAACCAGTAGATACATTTATTGTTATACTCAGAATCTTAAATATAAAAGGACAGAATATAGCTTAATCCTCTACATAGGTATTATGCTATAATAAAAATTGCCAATATATTGTCTATCTCATGGTAATTACTAATTACTAATTATATACCCACCACTTCTGAGGTAAGATTTACATTTTAGTATAGGTAACAACACCTGAAAAACCTATACAATAAACTATGTATCTATCTGTACCTCCAGTAAATCGTATAAGCACCATAAAGGTAAAAATATTTTCCCAAGTGACAATTTACGATAAATTTAATTGTGTAATTTATATATATACATATAAAAGAAGAATAGGTACCTATAAATAGGTATAAATACAGACCTATTTCTGATATTATATTTTACAATTTTGAACAATGTACCTATTTGTAACCAGAATGTTCTGACACGATAAATAAAATATAAAATTTACCTGTTCGGCTTGGGCTAGTAAAGTCCAAAGGCTTCTCCATGTAGTAAATTTTTTCCTGTCGCTAAAATTGAATTTCATTTCTGTCGAAGCATATCTTGTCGAAAGAGGAGACACATAGGTATCATATACAGAGTTAGACATGGTTCAAGAAAGAATAATCAAAATTAAACTATAAGCTTAAATCGAAAAAAAATAATAACACAATGAAGATTAATGATTATTGAAAAAATTAATATAAATATTAATATTGAAACAAGATTGAAATATGATATAACTACGTAGGTAGAGAACTAGAAAAGTAGAAAATGCAAATTGTCGAATTATTAAAACGTGCTTAAATAGTGTATGATGATAAGAGTTATCTATAATCAATAATTTAAATAATATAATTATTTCTTATCATGAATTTTTTATTAGCCTCTCGAATTAAAGCACGATTTAAGATATATTATCTTAAATCGTGAATTAAAATAAAATTATGTTTAATTCATGATTAGCCTTTAAAAATTAAAAAGAATTTTTAAGATATCATTATAATATAATATTAAATATATTATCATAGACATGAAGTCCAAGTACCTACATTTCTATGTAGTGTGTACCTACTAACTACTAACTGATTTGTATAATATAGTACTATCACAGAATAATATAATGGTACTATTGACTGGGTAGGTATGGTATTGAGTAGGTTTCCACTTTTCAAGTTTCTATTAGAAAGTAGAAACTCTAAACGAAAACTACGTACAATAATTTAACTTGAAAACTTCTGTATTATGAATTATGATTGAATTATTCTAAAAGTAGTAAATTATAGTGATAGCATGTATAAATGTATGTAATATGTATTATTAAGAGGCAATTAACTATATATTTATAGCGATAATGTCAAACAATGAAATTAAATAATAAATATGTAAATATTAATTCAATTTTTGTAATGTTTATAATTACCAATTATAAAAATTGAATTAAAATAAAAACTAAGTATAATATTTAAAAAGAAAACGGGACATCTTCTTTACTAGGTACACAACTTCGAGAAGGTTGGTAGAGATTCTGTCACCTATAAATCCCAAAACCTTTTTGAAGACTGACTAACATCCGATAAAAAATATATTATTTAGGTAGGTACTACAAAAACTGAATAAATGACAATTTTAAACTATTGTCGACATCTGAGTAGGTACTGAATAGATGAATAGAGCATTTTTTAAATCAATTTAAAGATAAGCGAAATATATTTTTATATTAAATTGTAGATTGTGTATTAAACTGTTACGTTAAGAAGTTTAATTTTAAATAATTTTCTCATTTCTGTTTAATTTTTATCAAAGTTTTGGATATTGCTACTGACAAAAGTATTGTTATAATATTATAATTGAATTATAACAAACATTGTTGTATAGTAAACCTTCTATTAAAGTTTTGTTAAAAGTTTATTTTACATTATATCTTTCTGTATAAATTTACAAATATAATAGAATTAAAAAAAAAAAACCAACATCGGTACTAGGCACAAATAAAGTTTTTACATAGGTTTGGTACCTAACTTACTAAACCTTTCTATTAATTTAATTATACCTATATTTTATTTATTAATTATCTGTGTAATTAAAATGTTTAGTTTTTTTATATTTTAGCCACAACTGAAAAATTATAAGGAGAAAATGTATTGATCTCAAGTCTTAACTTAAAATATAAGAATATCAGGTCCACATTTTTCGAGACTGATTTTGATTAAACTCTGTCTATGTATAAAAAAGGTCTTCGTCAAAATATTTGAAAAGAAAGAAAGAAGCCCACAAACTACTAAGAACAAAGTTTATATATTATTTTGTTTAAATTAATTATAATATTTCTTATAATATGATAAAGTACCTACCTACTTAATAACAGTAATTTGAAATATTTTTTAATACCTATTTAAAAACTTATCTTAATGCAATAAAATCAGAAATTATAAGAGTTAGTAGGCTCTAATGCAATATAATACAATTGCTATTAAATAATAATGCTATAACCATAATTCCAGAAATGTTTAAGTTACATTGAAATATTTTTATTTAGGTAAGTATGCCAAATTCCAATTAAATTTATATTTGAAAACAATTAATTCAAAGTTCCAAATCTTAAATGTTATAATTTAATTTTAAATGTGCATACATTGTAGACTGTAGAGCATATAAATTATGCAATTACCTACTTACTGTGTACACCGTACAAATATTGTTGATATACTAATATTATTTAAATATAAGTATAGGCAGGCAAATAAATTATAATTTAGGTATCTATAAATATTGTTCAAATGGAAGTATAATGGAAGCTATTTACACACAAATGACAACTATAGGTATCTAAAATTGGTTATATGTACTAATTAGGTTAGTGATTAGTGATTAGGTACGGATTAGTGATTAGGTACCTAGTACTTACAAAGCAATTTACTATTATTTAGTTCTTAATTGTTATAACTTTTTTATTTTATATCAGTTTATAATTCGCACCCCTAAAAGAATAGTGACACAAATCAAAGTATCAAAATGTTGGGAAATTACTTTTAATGTTTCATTATGTATTTACTGATTATAAATAGGATTTACTGTAAATCTGATTTCAGTTTGACTTGTGTCATTAATTCTGTTTGGAAAAAAAATATTTTTCAATTTACGTCACATAAAATTAAATTAAATTTGTAATAATAATATTATTAATAATATTCAAATGTATAACTTGTCTTATAACATTTAAGATCAATAACTCGTATTTTTGAGTTACCTATGTCACTATTCTTTCAGTGGTGCGAATTATATTTGTGAATTAAGTAGTAAAATAAACATTTATTTAGGTAACTTTCTATTTATGTAAATTCAAGCATCTATTAAACTAAAATATAACTATTAATTCTTATTAATTCTTAATTGATTACTTACCCAATTTTCTGTATCGTTAAAATAGTACATTTTAGCTCCATACATATTAAACGTATCTTTGAGTTTTTTTTTAAAAATTTGTGCTGCTCTAAAATATGTAATAAAAAAAATACATGTGTTAATTACATTTAAACTGTCTAAAATTAATTTACTATACTTTACTTTAATGATTTAAAAGATATGAATAACTTTGAATCATCTTCACATTCAAATTTCAGTAACAGTGATGGATGATTGATCACAAAATAGTTAATTTCCTAAAATATAAATAATTAGGTATTAATTTATAAATTATGTATATATCTAGTTAATAATATTCCTACAGTTCTGATGTAATATTTATTATTATTTCCCCTAGATAGTCCATAGATCATCATAATTGTGTTACGCAGGCTTTTTTGTACAATCAGTGGCTTATTAGTATCACTTTCTGTCAGGTATGTTCCGTTGTACGTGTCAATAGCAATGTCAACTGCAGCTAAACTTCTATACATTATATAGCCAAAGCCTTTATTTAAACCTCCACTGCCTTTCAGTAGTCGTACACTGTAAATTGAACCACACTTTCTGAAATATAAAAGAAGTCGATAAAATATAGTTTTAAGTTTAAATATGTTTTTATCAGTATGACGCATTGTATCTGTCTTACAAACGTAAAACATGGCAAATTGTATGTTCACAATAATATATTTTACCGATAATGTGTAATTTCTAAAATTAGAGTGAAATAACCTCTTATAAAGTTGAAAGGTAAGATTATCTAGATCCTAGGGCATTTCAATATCTTATAGTCTTTTTGTTATTAATATTTTTTAATTTTAAAGAAAGTTATAATAGTATTTTAAAATTGTAAATTGTTAGTACCTACATCTCAAAATACTCATAACTCGCTTTAAAATTAAAATATAATATAAAGCCCATCTAAGATGCCCTAGATAACAATCTTACATTTAAACTTTATATGAGGTAATTTCACTATAGTTTTAGAAATTACAGAGTAAAATGAATTATTGTGAACGTAAAATTGTCCGTGTTGTACGTTTAAGACAATGTTGATGAACAGATGACTATAAATATTACCGCTATAATTTATGCCAGAGGACACTTTCAAATATTACAACTAGGTACTTATAGAATGATCTTAAGTTACCTACTCCGTACTCGATTATATGTTAATATAATTTTACCAAAATATAGAAGTCTTTTTCGTACGTTTTTCTATGCTTAATGAAAAAATGAATTTATTAGCACAATTTTCAGTTAAAATTAAAATGTATCAAATATAAGTTGGAGTTTTCATTAAGATGTACCTATAATCTTAATTTCTATAGACTATAGGTAATCATATAAAAATTGATTGAATATAATGTTAAAATGTACCTAATTAACTAATTATAAGGGATTTAACTTTATTTAACCTACCTATACTCTGTTTAATTATCTGCATCTACCTACATAGTATTGATAGGTGCAAATCACCAAGCCCAGATTAAGGATCAATTGGGCCCCGCCCCCGGGACACCATACACTTAGTGAGCCCTTTTTTAACTTTAACTTCAAAATAATTGTATCATTAGTCATTACATATTGGCAATGATTTTATATTATCGTATAATTTTTAACTATACAAAAAATATACAGGGTATATCTTATGTCTTTGTACATGGGTTTTTTTAACAATTATAAATCGATGATATGGAATTTCGCTAAAACAAAAAAGAAGACGCGTTTCTTTATTTTTAACAGAGATTTTTTTTAAAAAATTTCAAAATATTTAAACACGCAGTTGTACCAATAATAAAATCGACTTTATTTTTTCAAATGGGTTCATTAATCTATTTTTTCAAATCACTATATTTTTTTATGGATTCGGGTAAAGCTTTTTTTCTGAACATTTTGACAGTCAAATGATCAATTGGTTCGATTCCCTTGCCCCCTCTTATTCTGGGCTTCCAAATCACCCAAAAATATTAGGGCGGCTTAAGCACACAAGATTTTTTATAGGAAGCAAAGCCTTCACACTCCTCATCTATTGATACTCCTTATATCTGTTACATTTGATATCTCTATTAATAAATTAAATATTTAAATAAAGTATTTATAAATTATATAGGTAAATATAAAAAAATATATTTTCTTCAGGTATTGTAAACATAATGTTGACCCAGGAGAGCTAACGCGTTTTATGTTTACCATAGGTACTATAGAGAAACTCAATAAATATCCATTATACACCATTATATAATATTATAATGTATACGATCTGTATAAAACAGATCCATTGTACCTATATTTTTATGTATTATTGTATTTTATATTTTAATATAAGATAAATAATAATATGATAATAATAATATTATAGGTACCTAAATATAAGCCATATATTATGCACATTATAGTCATATATTATTCTGAAATATTATATTTTAAAATTCGAAACCAGTGATTCTTAACTTTTTTTGAATCACATTTTATAATATTTTGAATTTTCACGGAAAATAAGACAGTACCTACTTAAATAGGTATGTTTTTTTAATTTTAAAATATATTACATAATGCATATACCTAGCATATATAGCACAAAACAGTTTACATACTCGTACATATTAGTCACTAAATAATAATAATATATAATAAATACACTTAAAAAAGTGGATAAGTGGATGTCGCTCTGCTGTACAGTAGGTTACAAGTGGATCAATGAATAATGGATTGTATTAAATTTGAATTCGATGATTGTATAAGAAAAACGATTCTGAGCGGAGACGGTTTACCATTTTGTATTGTTATTATTTATTATAGCCTGTAAGTTTAATTTATATTATAAAATTATTTTTATTATTCTTTTCTATGGTGATGAACAAGGCGTTAGAAATTAAAATCCCGTTTTTAGCGGTTTTTCGTAATGTGTCGGTGGTTTTCCCGTGGCATTAAATAACAATTGAAAAAATCGAAAAATGATCTGTCTAAAGTACCATCTTGATCCAATTTTCTAAAAGATAATATAAGTACTATATGTTGAAATCGAAGCAATCCTTCTGGTAGAAATGTTGTATACAAGATAGAAATAAATAAATATTTAAACAAACAAACAAACACTATTGTAAAACCACTGGCTTCCTCACTCCGCTTAGAATCTAAAAATTTCCTTATTTTATAATTTTACACTGATTTTAAAATGTTGGCGGAACACTTATTCTAAGTCCACGGAACACTCGTTAAGAATCACTGTTCTAAATTAACTTATTTGAGTGTGTCTACAACTTATAGGTATAGATTTAAATAGTAACTTTTTTTTATGTGGAAACTGGAAAGTATTGGTATTATAAATAAATTTATATTCATCTTTATATTTCGGCAAAAAATGAGATAAATGATCGCCAATGACAATACAATACTCAATTTAATATAAGTATCATGATTTTCGGGTGGAAAAATGAATACTTGATCGTATTAGGTAACAATCACTGAATAACGATAAAAAACAAATATATAATTGTTATATAATATATTATTACTTTAATAGTCAATAATAAAAAAATATTGCGGCGAGATTTCGCATCATTTAAGTGCGAAAAAAAACGAGAATTCATCGATAATTTCATTGTCTAAAAGTTCAATTCCAACAGGAACAAAAAGCGAATAAGCGATATTAAATGGTGCTGTAAATCAGCTGATGCATGATGTCATATTTGGTCATATGCTCAACGGTGCTATCTCTTTAGTCCTTGGAATTCAATCACCTATGGGAACAGTCGTGTAGGAGTATAATATTCTACTCGTTGCATCGTATGCCTAACAGAATGCATTTTATTCCAGCAGATAATTATTTTTTATTTTTGCAAAGAAAAATCTTTATACTTTATTAAATACGGATTAATCGCAGATAAAATGAAAATTGTATTTTTCGGCACCCGCGGAGGTGTGGGAAGTCCACTGAATCGTAACTATCGTGAACGACAATGATTTTCAACTACTTGCATTCGTCAAAATACGAATACGATTTACGTCTCCCCGGTGTAACTAGCGTCTCTACACTACAACGTCCCTCTGGTTGGTGTATGCTTACTTGGCAAAGTTGACGAATTTCTCAATGGTGTAGTGCTGTGGCAGGTTTCCCACGTACACCTCGCGATCGTTGTCGGGCTCTGGGTCATCACGCTGGCTGGTCGGCTTGTACACTATCTGCGAATTGATGGTCATTATGGCGTAGTCCATGTCCACCAGCAAGTCGGCCATAACAATGTTACGATTTTTATTGAAATTTATAGTCTGATAGGATGGCGAAAAGGCAACTGTAGACGCACGGTGCCCAAAGCAAAAAAACGGGTGTCGGTCTGTGCGCAAGCGGAGACCTTGCGACCAAATGAAGACTTCGGCGAATGCGAATCCCTTTGGCAATGGGCAGCGGGCCGCGGGTCGCGGGTGACCATCGGGCGAGCGCAGACACGAGAAGGGGTTGACCTTGGCAGTCGCGGTCGTCGTCGTGATGTCTGCCACGTCTGACTGCATCGTTGACCGGGGTGGTGCGGGGGGACCAGACGGTCCTGTCAAGAGACGATAATGTCCAACGGTGATACGTTTTTATTTTTACATTGCATATTATTAGTATTATTATTATTATTGACGTTATCGTAACGTAAACGGCTGTCGATTGTGTATACAACTACTTTCCTACTATGATTATACTATTGCTATAATAATAATAATAATAATAATACTACGCGATCAACAATATCTTACTATTATAATACTATGTGTAAAATATATATTATTATTATTGTTGTTGTTTAGCTTTTAGACTATCTATCTATATAATATTATAATATCATATATTATTATAACTTATAACATTATTATTATTGTAATAACTTATAAACACAACAGCAAGCGCTTATCATTTGTAGGCAACGTAACCTAAACATATTTCATAGTTTTTATTACGAGTAAAATTATTGTAAATCTTTTACTATAAAGCACGGTTGTCTACGGTTCTAGACAACCGTGTTATAAAGTAAGCCAAATCAAATCACACAAATTACTGCCGACCGCGACGGAGTCATTTACCAGGTGGAATTACCAGATTTTTTGAGAGTGGGTGAGGCAGTTAGAAGATACTTTACATTACTTATCCCAAAATAAAAATAATAGTCTAAAATTAGATATTTTTGGAAACAAAAATGATTGAATGTTCTCATAATGTTTTATTTTTATTTGTAAGCTGTGGATATTAAATATTTGGATTACCTATTTACCTATGGCTGTATATTCATGTAAATCTATAGAGTACGTATAATAATATTAATTGTCCTATTGACTAGAATCCCGTTATTTTTTTAGTAGATTAAAAGCTACACATCAATTAATAATATATTATATTTGAACGACGAACGTGTTATTATATATAAAATAACTTCCACAAACAATTAATACAAAATTGTTATACTAAGTAATAGTAATTTTACGAGATAAAAAATATAGGTACATTCATTTCTAGATAATTTTATTTATTCATAAAGTACGAAATATGTTATGAAATATCAGAGGTAAATAATATAAACAAAATTGAGTATGTATTATCCTATATTTATGGTGTATAGCATATTAGCATCATATGTGTTGAAATGTTGAATACATAATGCCAAATCAATAATTGACAAAATTAAATATATACAGTTTAGTTCACAATATTAATGTTTAATTTAGGTAGGTACCTACATAATATTATGCTTAAAAAATATATTTTAATTTTTAATAGATATTAAATAATTTTATAACTAAACTATTTGTAGTACAATATTATGTATATTATTGTATAACAATAGTAAATATTATTATAATATATAGTTTATATTTTTACACACTTTTAATTAGATACACAAGGTATCCAAAAATTTAACAAAATAATTGTTATTTAAATTATTTAATTTAAGTATTTGAGTATTACATATTATGGTAATACACTATTAACTAATACGTAATAACTAATAATGATAATATATACTCTTTGCGGTTGGCACATAGTTGTACAATTATAAACTTATCAGTGGCGTATACAAGGGGTGACGTAGGGGTCAGATCTCCTCCCTTTGGCTTTGTAGTGGATAATCTTTGATGTGATTTTTGAATTGATTCAAATTCTATTAATTGTTCCCTATTGTTAAATATTTTACTACCTAAGTAAAAAGTTTTGAGAGGATAGGGGATTTTCTAATTTTCCCCTCCCATTTAACTGGTAGGTCGTTTTCTCTTTTTGATCTCCCCTTTCAGAAATTATGTCTACACCACTGAAACCTATATTCACTATATTGGATTTGAGTTACGTATATAGTATTATTCACCCCGTTTAAAAATGTTATCTATTGATTGTAGTTTATAAATTTATTAATTACCTACCAAAGGATTTACCATTTTAGTTCACTATAATGTATTTGTGTATAATATAGATACATTATTATTTATTTTCATAACATATAATTGTAATTTAAAAATATATTTTGAATTGTAAATTGAATAAACTATAAAATAATTTCGGTAATCATTCGATTATTAATTGGTAATGTATAGGGTACCTGTTTTAAGATATGTTGGCGTGATTTATAGATGTCCTTTGAAATTCATCTCAAAACCCTTGAACTATTTAATGTAATAAAGACGACTAGACTCTACAATGCATATTGCATTGTCACTTTTATGTAGAAAGAACAGAACATTTCTGGCAAAAGGTCAAACAACATTGTCTCTAGAATCAATACAAAATATTCTAATAATTTGGACTGTTGGCAATTGTTGTGGCTTTTACTATTATTATATTTTTTTTTATTAAATTTGATTATAGCAATTAATTATGATAATTAATCAATATTGAATAAAAATATACATAACTGTGTAGTTATCCTATCGATTTTATAGGAGTCACTTCAATATGTCTAACAAAAAATAAAATATGTTGATGTATAGGTAGTTAAAATAATATTTCTTATGAATTACTCAAACCTGTAATTAATTTTAAAGTCGTATTTCTTAAGTATTACCTATTTATATTTATACTTTATGTCAAAAAGTATTTAACAGGATTTTGATTAGATTCGTTAAGGAAAACAAACGGTATGATATTAAAGTTAAAGGTAAAACAGAGTAGGTATTTAAATGATAAAGGTAGGTAGTCGGAGAACTAAACTAAAACAAGCACAATTAATTGGCATTACGAAGAATTCTGTATAGAGCATAATTTTAATCATGTCAAGTATAGAATAATGATGTGGAATATAATATTGAACTGGACTAGGAGTGGTCTAGGATACTAGGTTTAGCGTTGCTTAGGTTGGAACCTTAAATTGGATACGAAGAAGTAATTCCAGAGCAACTCTAAAGTACCTACTCTTAAGAAGACTGAACTACTGAAGAGCAATTATATAAGATGCTTGTCTATTGCTTATGATATTAAACATATAACGCAGTAGCGGGCATAATCGTACAGTAAGACTCATCATTATATACTTATAGGTATATTACCTTTATCAATTTAAACCTTGAAATTATTATATTAATTTTTGTTACTTCAAAATATTCAAATATAATTGCTTTTATATAATAATATACCTACCTATATATACCTATAATCTATATATTATATAAAATTGCCAAATATTAAATAATAAAATGTAATAGTATTAGTGTATTACATATTTTACTTATTTCATAAATATTGCTTGGATATTATAAGTATTACTTGTAAGTTGTAACTTAGTACTTACCATAATATATTATAGTAGTACTCGAACTCTAAACTATTTTCTCATAGCTATAGTGTCAAAGAAAAACGACTATGACGTTTAAATCATTTTATTATTTATTGATCATTTATGTGAGATGTAATTTATGGAAAACCGAACAGCGCTCAATAAAGGTTATTAGTTTTTATTGTCTTATTATAATTGGTAGTTTGTTATGCTTATAATATACGCAGCTAGGCGATCCCTGCTGAGTGGTGAATAAAAACAATTATTTATTATAAATAGGTACGTAACATATTCGTATTTTTTAAGTTGTTATTTTTTGTTATAACTGTATTTATTATTATAGTATAATATAATTTAATAAATATTACTGTTAAGTAATATAATAGAATAAATGGTGGGGGG
>NC_042495.1:41972071-41981836 GCF_005508785.2 Acyrthosiphon pisum | reverse complement strand
ATGTGGCATTCATTTTGAGAGCATATAGTACATATAGTAGATTGTAAATACAATTATAAAAAAATCAAGTATGGAATAATATTTTAAAAAGCTATAATTATATCTCTTTTTATTTATTAAACATAATAGGTATAAATTATACACGAAAAAAACATGGTTAATAAACTGTCATATAAAAGTATTTAGAAGAAATATGCGAATTATTTGCTATATTTATCTGTGTCGTGTACTCGTGTGACACGTCATGTTATTAAATCTATACTTCAGTAATAATAACCAGATATCGTCCAGTTCGATTTGTATTATGTATACCTATAAATATAAATGACATAATAAATGATATGAGGCAACAATATTAGACAATAATATGCTTTTACTTTTATAACATTATAAAATATGTACAGATGTGTAATACATAATAATATTATTGTAACAGAAGATTATTTAAACCGAAAAATAACGAGTTGAACATTTTAATTTTAACGAATAGAAAAATTTAGTAGTAATAATAATAATAATAATAATAATATTCTAATGCCAGTTATTTTGAATTTGTTTTTTTTTTTAACTAAATTTATATTTGTAAAACATTTATACAATTATACTTGTAACTAATCGGTCTAAAGATGAAGAATATATAGATAAATAAAATTTAAAAAAAATCATGGAAAAGTATAAATGTATACTAATATTAAACTATAATTATACTAAAAAGTAAATGTGATCAAATATTCGTAGGTACCTACCTACTTATTTTTTAAAATGAGAAAACCCAATCGCATTAATGAAATCACATAAATCTTTCAAGATAATATAGCCCTAGTGTTCATAAAATCACACTTTACCATTGTGTATAGACTAATAAATAGGTATACCAAACATGCGTGACGGAAGGGGTATCTTATATATAATAGTAAAAAGTCACCCGTTTACAACGTGTATAATTTTATTTTGTTATAGTTTTACAGCTTTCTTAGTAAATAATATTCTATTATAGGACGACCTACAGTATAAAGGCTCGAGGGATAATAATAGGTAGCGCACAGCCCCACAATGATAAAGTGTTGAATAGTATCGCGTTCGGTGTCAACTAATTATATAGTCTATAGAGTATATAGATCGCTATTACCTATATATCTTGCGCAAGATATTGGTAAACCTGAGTGGTACAAGGCTATACACTTATACTGCAGGGTGTAGAAAATAGTGGAACATGCAATATTTTAATCATAATATTAGCGACAAAACTCAAGTCTGAAATCATTGGATTATATGAATATATAATATCATACCATATTTTGTAGAATAGGTTCATTTTAATATTATTGGTGGTCCCGAGTCCCAACCATTTTCCAACATCAAGCAACGTCACCATACGCTCGTCGGACATGGACGCTTATTGGGCGCTGGAGATCATAATATGGGTGCAAATGTACAATAGTGTAAAGCTATATACCATTATTTTTAGGAGGAATAGGTTAGGATTATACCACAACACAGAGCCAGCCTTAAGGTGTAGCGAGGCATGGGTACATTTTTTTAGGCGAGGCTTCAGAATATAATTTTGTATATGATGTGACTCTGCCATAATATAAATAGAAGAATATAATATGTGGAGTTGTTTTTATAAAATATAGTATTAACTAATTTGTGTTCTGTATAAAAAACTCTGTATAATATTATATACGTAAGTAATTATTATTAGATAAATTAATTAAAAAAATTTAATTAATTTTTTTTTGTCGCATAATATATCTAGCAGAAAATACTTTTTTATCCAACGGCCATTGTCACGCTTAATCTCCAACTCCCTCCTACCACTTCTGAAAATCTTAAATACCTACTTACACCACGCTTGGTCAAACAGTGTATACATGATAGGTATAGGTACCTATGCACGATGGTTACCACTGCAACAGATGGCGACGTACCTCGAGCATGCTAGCTCGCCTTATTTGTGCCCTTTGACTGAACTTTTTGGCATTCTTAAGCAATGCATCTTTTAATTCATTCGGCGTCGTCGACACTTCCACCCCTTCCTCACAATTTCCCCAGTGGTCGGTCTTGCACCCCGGACGGTCCGTGGTCTTGGGTAATACTGTTAGCTCGATGGACAGCCTGACACAATCTGGCCTCATCGTGGCGCGGAGTACTGCGAACTGCTCGTGGCCGGTGCACGGGCCCCGCGTACCCAATTCGTAACACTGTCCGTCGGTCCACCTGGCGAGCGAGACTGGCTGCCGTCTCTGTTGCTCCGAACTCGACCGCTGCAGCATCGGTGACGAAGAATCGGTCAGGCGGCGTTCCTTGGCGCACTCGTCCACCGTGCAGATTCCGTACCTATATAAACGTGAAAAGATTTTTTTTTATGAAAAATAACACCGTGGGTGCGCGTACAGTAATTATAGTACAGTTATAATAATATGGTGTTTATTAAAATATTTTTCAAATTAATTGTTTGAAGCTATCAATTTGATAATTAGTCTGGGCAGCAGATAGAAAATTATAGGTTTATTATTTTTAAAACTGAGTGGATTGAACCCAGGGAATCAGCCAAGATTTTTTTTTATCAACCTTGGTTCCTAGCTTTTATGTAATTGTATTAATTTTTCTATTATTAATTTAACAATGGAAAGTTTTAATATAGTGTGGAGAAATAAAATAAAATATTATTAAAGTACAAAAATTACTTCATGTTTGTGAAGAGAATTGAATAGCCTTAACAAATAAACATTTAGCACTATAGAATTATTTTTTAAACTAATATCATACACCCTCTTCAAAATATTATTAAATATTCCTGGCTCTAAATGTATGCTTAATTAGTGTTAATAATATACATTATTATTATGTCAATGTGCGACTATTATCTTGGCTAGCGATTTATTCCCTACTATTGTAGGTACATTGTGTTTATAATTGTATACGTTTTAAAATAGGTGGTAATGCGGAAGTGCTCACGTCGTTCACCGTGACTGACGTTATAGAACACAAATATTTTGAGAGCATTTCAACGGAACATAATATTATATTGTATAGCAGCTAAGAAAATACAGAGACGCACTATAAGTTTGTGACATCAAACTCATCAGAGTATTTGGAATAACTACACGAATTCCTTGGATTACTATGGTTGAATGTTGTGACATAACTTGAGTATGCGCGTACAGCAAAAGTTTGAATGTTATCTATTGTCGAAGAAGGGTAGGAATGGCATAACTGCGCGCACAAACCTTGTTTTTAAAAACGTATATTATCAAGAGAGGCTAATCTATTGTGGATGTAGGCACGTCGTCAGATATTTCCCGCCCTAAACCAAACATTTTAATGCCACTATTCTTCACCGATATTTATTTAATATTTATTTATTTTTCCGCTTTCAATTTCTTTAAAATTGTATGCCGTCCTAAAGCAACACCTCATAACTTGTTTGTGCCCTAGCGAGTAGTAACGACTAACAACGGGCCTTATGTTTGAATTTTAAACAAATCAATATCATGTATATTTGTCGAAACATTTATTTTAATTGATTTTAGCACTTATTTTATAGATTGCTCTAAAAATACCTTTGTTTAACACAATTTATTTATATATTATTAAAAAGAAAAATAATTGAATTTCTGACTTTCTGAGTGTTATACGAGTAGTAGAAAAAGGAGTTTTATGATAATTTAATACTTGGCAAATTAGAAAATACTGAACAGGAAATCGAAGTATATTAGCGTATAAAATTGTTTACAACCAAAATAATATAATACACCTGCGGTTGGTTATAATATTATGTAGACATCTAGTTATATTTTGAAATTAATTTAAAATTTAATTTGATGGTTATAATATGAAATGTGTACCTATGTGTATTTAGTATTTCCTTATTCCTTCACTTCGGAAATAATAGAATTCATGGTAAAACAATTATCGTGCAGGTATAAGCGTATAGCTATTGGAATATAATAATTAATAAACCAAGATTATGTAATAATATTATCGTCTCTGTAACATTTTCTGAAATAAATGGCTTATATATTATATAAATCATGTGTTGGATATAATATGGGCTGGAGAGGAGGGAGTATACATAATATACAGAATAGTATTATAATATATATAACTATATAAGGCCAACTAGCTTATAGGACTGTATCGTTTGTGTATTTCCCAAAGGTCATTAGTCTAGCACGTGGCGGTTGGGTCAATCAATTTGAGAAGTGAGAACCATCACCATGCGAATATAATATAGGTATTAGATTAATTATTATAAAATATTACAATTTCCGACGGGTATTCCTCTTTGACTAAAATTGGCCGTTATTCGCATTAATTTTTTGTCCAAAATGAATGAAGCTAATTTTCTTCAGCAAATTTTTGGTTAACGTAATACTTTATCGGCTTATTAGCCTAACGTCGTTAAGGGGGCTGCAGCTGATGAAAAAAAAGTGACTTTTAGACCAACAAGCTAGATAAAACTGGAAGAATTTAGTTTGAAAAATTTTAATTTTAAAAACGGATTATGATTGATCAACAAGTGAGTTTCCGAAGTTAGTTGGTGAAATAATAATTTAATTCAGAAGTTAGAAATTATTTTATTTTTATAGTTAAAATATAAATTTAAAAAACCCTTTCGTTCAATTGTAAATTAAGTTTTAGTATATTATTACATTAATTAAAAAATTATCTAACTAGGTACAATTATTGGTGATAGCTGATGATTGATTGACTAGTTATGAATTGTTTAATAATTGATATTTTTTTTCGATTTTTCAAATGTTTTAAGTATGTGAAACATACAGGTACACGGTACTAACATAATTGTTTTTCAAATAATCAATAGAAATATCGGAATTTAGAATATAGATACCTATTAACACGACTGCAGTGGTGGCGGTAAATTGTGTTCAGTAACATTTTACCGACACCGATGCATCGCCAATACAATAGAATTTCGGTTTAAACCATGAAATATTATAATATGATAATTATTGATAAAGCAATAAGACACATTTTATCTATGATATCAAAAATACTATAGATTAATTATTAATTTTATTATCATCCAGACTCCAGTCAGGCGTCAGCCGGCAATTGTGTTCACAAAATTAACTATAGGTTAGTAGATAGTTAGTTTTTAATTTTAACGTGTTAGATTATAGTTACTTTTAAAGTAACATTGAAATTTAATTTTAATTTTCTAACTAGGTATTGCTGAACATTGATTAAAACTTTTGTAAGGTATTTAATATTGACATATCGTTCAGTGGGTGTATCGATATTATTAATTTAAATTTTTTTGGAGATATGATAATAATTTATTAGAGATAAGAATTTTGAAAAATTGTATACAACCGAATTTGTATACTTATACTTTTTTACCCTTTATACAATTGAGTGATCACACGTTTAATCTTTTTCATGTGCACAATAACATTATTTTAATAATATTTGATTCACGAGTAGGTACAGGCAGTATATATGATTATGTAGAATTAATTATATTAGTATTATACCTTAAGGTAAATTAAGATAATCCTGAAATAATATATATGTAAATATATTCAATTCTACTACAACACTGTTTACAATATAATATGTGTTATGAAAATATTGGTAAGAATGTAAAACTTCCAGCATTTAATTTTTATCACAATAATCACTTTAATGATCTAACTAAAATAATCATATTAAAATCCACTTTTTTGAATTCCTTGTTGAAATATTTTGAAGCTCGAATATATTTAAATTAATTTTTATATATATTTTTTTGTTTTATCTGCATAAACGTATAAAACAAAATTACATTAGCTTACGCATAATTTTACCGAAATTATT
Source organism: Acyrthosiphon pisum (assembly GCF_005508785.2). Classification (NCBI taxonomy): domain Eukaryota; kingdom Metazoa; phylum Arthropoda; class Insecta; order Hemiptera; family Aphididae; genus Acyrthosiphon; species Acyrthosiphon pisum. The sequence continues at coordinate 41,976,010 of NC_042495.1, read as the reverse complement.
TTTACGGTAAAACTCCCATTATTATTGTGATTTACAAAAGTAAATCACTTTCACGCAGTATGCAAGTATGCAACCCAAACAGCTCAGGTATTTGACAAATATTTTTAAGGTTATTGACATACTGACTGAAATGCAATCTGAGACGCAAATAAATGCTCGCAGTCATATCAATACACCTAGCACCAAATAAAAAAATAAAAAACAGGAGTTCATTGGAGCCATCATTGATGAATTTTTGTCTAATGATCCAGAATAGATTATATACAAATTTGTGCCTCAAAAATGTATTATTGTAATTTACTTACCATACAACATTTAAAAAAAAACACCAGCGCATTTAATTTTTAATTTTTAATTTACAACTTAAAATACATTAATACCCAACTATATGATTTTTCATATAACGCCATTTTTTATAATTTACTTACAATATACAATTTAAAAAACACCAACACAATATGTTTAACCTATTGAGACAGTCCTTATAAGTTTGTATGGAGTGAGAAGAAATTTGTGTTATCAAAATTCGGAGCCGTTTGGGAATTTACCTTTTTGTAAAGCGGGAGCCATTAGAAAAATGAAAGCCGAATGGGCTTAAATCGATTCGATTTACCATTACCGACTGCAGCTGTACTGTCCCCTGAATCTCATAGCAATTATATATATAGTATATTCTTGTATGCCTTACAAAATATATTATAATATATACGATAGTATGCCAAAATAGTAAAACCCGTATAGAAGAGCAGGAAGAAAATATTTTTGAAAAAAAAAAAAAAAAAATGGCCGCCTTAACACTTTTACTCTATAGTAAAATAGTCATTGACCTTTGTACTCACCGGGTCCCGTGGGGTGTTAGCACGTGATTGCTGGGACACGCACCCTTAGAATATACCGGATAGCACGGCTGCGTGTCTTGGTTTCCGTCGTCGTTTGCGGAGACGACCTGCACGTAGGGGACTTTGCCACCGTCGTGACACTTGCAGTACCCTTCGCCGTACTCGTCGGTGGCCAACACGGTGTCGGAGCTGGCGCACAACCGGTCACGCCGGGCAGATTCCTCGTCGTGGCAAAACCCGTCCCTGGGCCAGTATACGTCCGACTCGCTGCATCGGCGTCTCGTGCATTTGGCCCTCAACGGACGCGGCTCCCGCAGTAGGACTTTGTCTGACACTCTGTCCAATACCAACCACTGTCCTATACAAACACCGATTATAATGACGCATTAATAATATAATATAATGATAGGTATAGTGTTATTAAGACCGGTCTAAATAATATAACAATACATAATAATATATTATATTATATAAACGGTCTGTATTTTTTATCGTTTTTATATAAGTAATAATCGAGTTAACAAACAAACTCCGCTCGAAATCACTTTTCTACAAACGCGGTGGCTTATATTATACTAATTACCTAGTTACTTATATAATTATTATAATGAAAATCAGGGCTTGAAACTTCATACATTCAAAATTTGATTCGATACAAATTCGTTTTTTGATATATACAATCGAAATACAAAATTGTATATGTTGCATACTTTATTAAATTGATATGATTTTGCATACATATTTAAAGATTTTAATCATATATTAATGCATATTATGTTTATAAATCAACAACAAACTATTTTTCAATAATTGAAAATTATAATTTAAATAGTTTAAAAATAAATTCCAGTTATGAATCCAGACAATTTTTCTAGGGGGCTCATTTTTGTTTTGTTGGGGAAAGTCAGTAGATAGTACCTATAGTGGCAATACGGCATAAATAGATACGGTATATTTTAGTGAACAATTCGGTTTTTGCACAACGCCGGTAAAACACTCCGGTAAAAAAAACGTTCGGTTAAATTATACGGTAGTATAATATATTACCGTATAATTTTTTTTATTATTAACGTTATTAACGTTATAGTTGCAACTTTAGTTTTTGCCACGGACTAAGATATAATGGACTGGCATCGATAAGGTGAGCGGGGTAGGGAGTAGAACTCGCAAATGTCTGGCGTTATCACAGTGGTATGGGACCTTAACTGTTACTAGCGCGAATAGTGGTTTAATTTTAAACTATTGACTATCTTCCATGGATCCATTGAGGCAAATTTAAAAATACTAAAAATAAATGGAGTACAAATAATAATAACATAAAATTATAAATAAACACATTTGAATGTTAAGTTAAACTATTGAAACAACTTGTTTATCTTATGAATTAAAAAATGAAAGTAAAAAAGTGTTCGGTATAAAAATAGAAGATAATATAATTAACTTATTGGTTTGTTGTCAGTGGTTTAAAATTAACCACCATGCGCGCTAGTAACAGTTGAGCTCCCATAACAAGTGATAACACCAGACATTTGAGATCCACCGAAATTGTTTGGATGCCAGACCATTATATCTTAGTCCGTGGTTTTTGCATTACCGGATATAATATAATATTCCGTTAAAATATTTTATCACATTGTAAATTGTAACCATAACTAATATTAACCATTGACATATAAATAACATATAAATAGGTTTATGACAGTAACTTTTTTGATATCAACATTTTAGATTCGTAAAAAGCGGGATACCAAAAACCGGTGACTGATAAAAAAAACAGCTGTAATCACCAGCGTAAACTTTGACCAAGATAAATTGATACACCTTGACTTTGACCAAAACCACAGACTAGAATACTATAACTATAACCGATTGATGAGATATAACCGATAATAACCAGCAATACGGTGCCCGTTAAAATAATATTAGAGAGTTTTTGCACAACGCCGGTAAAATGCTCCGGTAAAAATAACGTGCGGTTAAATTATACGGTAATACATTAAATTTATAGTTGCAACTTTAGTTTTTGCATTACCGGATATAATATAATATTCCGTTAAAATAGTTTATCACATTGTAAATATTATAACCATAATCAATATTAACCATTGACATATAAACAGGTTTATGACAATAACCTTTTTGATATCAACATTTTAGATTCGTAAAAAGCGGGATACCAAAAACCGGTGACTGATAAAGAAAACAGCTGTAATAACCAGCGTAAACTTTGACCAGTCACAGACTAGATAATATAACCGATTGGTGAGGTATAACCACGATTATAAAGAACAGGTTAGACGTCGGCAATATGATTTGTACACGACTGCCCGGTCACAACTCGTTACAGTTTACGTAGGTTGGCGCTGTTAGTTAAACGGGCTATCTCATAATAAGTCTATGATAATGTTCTTTATTAACGTGTAATATCAAATCTATGAGTTACCTGCATTAATTATTCGAACTTTAAATGCTTATAAAAAAAAACTGTGGCTAAGGATTTTTAATATTTTTCAAATGTCATTGTAACAGTATAGTAGGAGCCTTGTAATAAATTTTCAAGCTTTTTTACCCAACAAATAAAGTTTAATTGATATTCATAGAAAAAAAGACTAATAAATTGGAAACTGCAAATGTTCCTAAACAGTTCAAAACAAAACAAAATATTTTGAAAATGTTGTGTATAGAAAATCCAAATATAAATAACCAGTGAAAATTGCATGTATATATGTACATTTGTTTTAGGGCCAGTATTACCATCTCCTGTTAAATTTAACCGACTCCTAACCGGGCCGAATTCGGCCGGTAATAAAATCTGTTATCAGTCGGTTAAGCGTAATCGAAGCATACCGATGATTGTAATACTGGCCCTTAAAGTTACACCAAAGTCCAAAAACTAAAATCGATTTTATCAAAAACAAATTTTGCGTAAAAATTCCCGTTTTTCTTAATTATTATGTTGTTTTTCCCGGCGCTTTTGAAAACTATTGAGAATTTTAAAATTTGATCTCCCGAATGCACCAACTAGATTTACTTTCCTATCAAATAAGATACTGTTGAAGAAAATCGAAGCAGTCTTACTGCCTCAAACGGTGATGAGAGA
>NC_042495.1:41963297-41971729 GCF_005508785.2 Acyrthosiphon pisum | reverse complement strand
TTAAGGTAAATAGATGTATACTTAATTATTTTTCAAATAAAACGATTTTTTTAATACTATACGGTGTATATGTATGTACATTTATATTCGAATAATTTTTTCATAAAGTATTTAAAATAGTATTCGAATAAAAATACTTAACATTACGAAGTATAAGTTATAACGAATAATACCTACTTTAGATTTGTATAAGACTATTGAGACTGTAAAAACGTTATTTTCGATTGGGATTATCACAGTATAATACAAATCTAGCACGTCTGACTAGCAGCGCTCGGCGGTTTTATGAACTACATGGAGCGTAACTAGTTCTGACCGCTGATATAGCGCGCGATGCTTAAACTGTTCTTTATAATCGTGGATATAACCGATAATAACCAGCAATACGGTGCCCGTTAAAATAATTAAAATAACCGATTACGATAATCAAATAACCGTACCGATATTTGGTGCGCATTCGCAAAGACTTGTTTTGGTAAATAACGTAAACGGGTTCATACGTTATTTTTAACCGGCGTTGTGCAAAAACTCTCTACTATTAAGTGGCAAGTGCGGTAATCATACAGTATTTTACATTAATTAATAAATAGGTACATTTTTTGAAAGTTGAATTTGTTAGGGGGTGAAAGTAATTTTAGGGGGAATTCCCCCTCCCTAGAAATATACCTGAATTTAAAACTGCGCACATCGTTGCCAAGTCTATATTATGAATTACCGAATATTAAGAATTGACCGAGTATTAAGACATGCTTTCAGTCGAATTTTTGAGTATAGTTATCATGGACTACTGGACTATGTTCAAACACTATTAAAATCCATCCAGTGTGATCCAGGGGAAAAGGTTTACGACAAATTAGAAATGTTTTATCAAAAATTATCGATTTAAAAACATTTTAACAAATCTCATGTAGGTTAAGACTTAGTGGATCTATCTCTAACATGGATAGTCTTCCCGAAGATCTAACAATAAAGGACCTTGTTTTCTACAAGTATGCACGTAATTGGTACAATAGGTAAATTGTTGAAAGATCATATTCTATTAACAAAAACCTTCTGAGCCACAATGCCCACAATAGACGATATTTTAAAGTTTAAACTTGAAAATATAAAATATAAGTTATAACTATATTACCAATATAACAATTTGTAATTAAAAAATGTTTTTTGAATAATTACGCTTATTTCTATATTATTATAAATACATTTTTTTATAAAAATAATTGCATAATATACTGAATATTTGAGGTTATTTTAATGCATATACCATACACCATACACGTATGCACATATTTCATTGTTCTAAACCCTGAATTGATAATATAAATAATAATAATAAGACGCAATCACTAGATTTCCTTTATATAAAAAAGATGGGCATCAAAATGTTTTTCGATTCAACTAATTTATCTATATTAGGTACTGGTTAACTAGCGCCTTGCTATACTTTATAGGAAAACTACAGAATATTATTATGTGTTTCGACTAGCTGCAAAACAGACGAGTAGCAAGTTTGGGTGGCTAAAAACTATTTTAATAACGTATGGTATTTATGAGTCCATAACCTAACCATCATTGGCATTCCTCCTCATCCGTTCGTTTCGCAAACGAAATCAAATCAAACCTGCCGCATTAGAATCTATACTTTGAAGATGAAAAAAAATTAGAACGCCACAGTGATTAGAAATTCAGATTTTTTTGCTAAACCACTAAAAACTTGTTCTAATGTATTCAATTAAAAACCCTTCTCTTCTCAAGTCATCATGTCTACCGCGTTACTGTTTGTCGTCGTATGCTATATGCGGTTAGGTTAAGTGACAAGTGTGTATAACAATTATTGTTTGAAATATAGCTTTCGTACCTACCTACTATAGGTATCCTGCTAGGAAAGTTTCATAACGCGTTCCAATTTTACTTCTACATGAAATTTTACCGCCTAAAGGTGCTTGTAGTTTTTTAATATTTACCTACTTCTCATATCAACCGTATCATTTAATCATCGCCTGCAGCGCACCGTGTGACTCTAGCTGTATACCTACATGGCTACACAATGATCGTATAATATTTTACATTAATTTGTTTATGAGTAAAATATAGTGTTTAAAATATGTATGTACGTATCATAACAATATGTGTGTGTGTATAATATATAGTTTCTGAAGCCTATACACTTACGAGAATCAAATAATGTTATTTATTTTTTAAAATTTGTCCTTGTAATAATTGCTTTGAACAGATTTTTAATTATTAATACTGCGCCTTTATTGAAATATGCAATAAATGCGTGTTATAATATTATTTAATTATTTTCAATATGTACGATATTTTATTTCAAAGTGAATCTATGACTATTATTGGAAATATATTATAATATGTAACAATCGTACAACATGGTTTGTATTATTATAAAATTATACCTACTATTATATAGTTAGTTATAAGATCACACAGGTATAAAAAATTAGTAGAATAATAATATAATAATACGATTTTGGGTTAGGAGCAAATAGCGAATAGTTCACGTACAAACATAATGTACCTAAGAGTATTGTTTCTTAAGTATTTGTTACGTGATCGTATTGACATCTAATATATCCAACGTTCATTGATACTATACCTACACGGCCTCACATATTAAAGATAAAAATATGCAAACAAAGCATACGAATGTCCGATAAGGTACTTTAAGAAGCTATGAAATATATTTTCTTTGACATTTCTTTGTGTATTATTTATATCAATTACAATGCAGTGAATTATTTTATTATATAAGAAACCTCAAATATAATTTTAAATACACTTCTTAGAATACGAACGATTTCACAAGAATAATTAAATAAAAACAATTTCTGAACTAAAAATACTGGTCGTTATTAAATATTAAAAGTTTTTAACAATCAAAATATTTTAACTAAAAAATTATCGTTGTGAACGTTTTAAGTTTAGGTACTTACTTTGTTGTAACCATAAATTAATAACATATTTTTTCTGTAAACATCAATATAATATCATTCTTCAATATAAATTTAAGTTTTGTACTTGGAAATACCTAAAGGTACTACCTACTTACAAAATAATGGTTTTAATAAATAATATAAAAATATGATATATTTATCGATATTAAACCCTTGCAGATTAAAATGTTTGAATACGCGTTATATTGTATCGGATAGTTTTATATCGCTTGAATTAATATGATCCAAGCCCTAAGCCTTAAGCCCTAAGGAGTATTTAGTTTATAGTCGCTTTATAGTATAAATTATAGTTCTGTACTTCTGTCATGTTTTAAGTACTTTATACAATATAAATTCAGGAGTTAGAGTTAGGTCAAAATATTATACTTTTTTAGTTTTGTAAATGTGTGGTATTGATTTATTCTTCATTTTTATAAGTCTTGACGATTTGTATTAAACCGAAATAAAAAAACTGTAGGCAATAACAATGATAATAATGACTTATTGGCTTCAATTATCCGCCATATTTTGATCAGTTTTAATGTGCGTACGTTTTTTTTTCGTTTAGAGACATTTTTAAGATTGTAGATTGAGATTTTAGAAGGTAGATGTTGTGAAAAATCCTACTGCTAATCAAAATACATCTACCCACGTATGGGATATTTATTATGCATGGTTTGCCTACATTATATTTGCCGAGTTAGAAACAGAAACACGGAACATTATTTAATATTTTCTGATTACATTATAACGGTCATAATTAATTACTCGGTTGTTTTAATAATGTAAGCTATAAATTATAATTAGAAAATAAGAGTCTATTGTAGATATATTCTCTTTGGGCGCTGTTGTAGTTTGTATAATTATTTATTGGCGGAAATTGTCCAAGAATCAAGGTACAAAATACAAGTATAAATAATTTATCTACACGCAAGCTCTTAGGTTCTTGATTATTTATCTTCACGTATACTACATGTAATTCGCTTTATAGTCTTATACTGGCGAAAACAATACCCCTGAACTATGTTAAAATTGGGATTACGGTGAAGACGTACTTACAGTCCCAGGGCACACGCCTGCATTTTTAAAGTTATTTTAGTATACCAGCTGTGTATTGAATGGTTAATGCATATTATGTACACCTATATAGTGGGACAGTTTAGTAGGTGCGCAATTTTCGACTTTGTAATACAATAAATTAGTCTTGACAGTTGACGATAATTATTTTAAAGGTATAAGATTAATTTTATCATTTCATAACTATAAAAACCGTTTTGAATCGTCGAATGACTCATTACTAATGATGTTACCACGCACTGTTTTGGTATGTACTATGTATAAATATATAATATTTATTTAAAGACTAAAATTTTTCTTTATCTAAATTTAATAAATATGAAGTATAATAAATTAATAATATCTCTAGGTAACTTATTTATATTCATTTTTATAAAATGTATTATGACTATAAATTATGTATGCCCACTTATAAGGTTCAATTTAATATTTTATTAGATGATTAATATTAATATTTAGTTTTAAGATCTATAATGTCTACATTTGTATTACTTAATCCGTTAACCTTTATAATAGCTAGTAATAACAATTGTCTAACATTTATATTTGTATGTTCCATACTTTTGCGTTGTTAAAGTGTTTTAATTATCTGGGAATCAGGAAATCTTCAAGGTCTCAACAATTTTAATCATCTAATTGTTAAAGCATGTGCTTATCTTTTTTTCGCAAAATATAATCTTTGTTTTTTATGTAAATGTAAATTAATATGATTTATTATGTATTAATTATTTATTTCATTTAATTTCATTTGCATATGAATACTGGACCTCACTGAGAAAACTCGTGTGAAGATCCAGGAGTTCTAAAACAAATTATATAAAAAATACCTAACACTTATATTTTGTAAGAATTAAGTTATTTTACATTGATTAGTATAGTAGGTACTTTAAGTTTTGAATACATTAAATGGGTTCGATTTCTGCCTAAATTTGTGCTTACAGATATATAGTTATGACTAAGTATGACACCAAATTTTAGTGGTTCTAAATTTAAAATGGTTGTATTTTACTATTTTACTATTTTACCATAATTTTATTTAAATTATTCAATTTTATAAATAATCAAAATTATTCTTTCTCGTTCATACAATTAATTATTTACTATAATATACTATGCACCTACATTATGAGATAATATCGTATTAGCAATATTGTACGCATATTCATTAAATTATTTTGATTACATTTAATATTAAATAACATCTAACCTTATCATAGTTTATATAAGTAATAATTAAAAATTAATTCAATAGTAATACCTAAATAGCCAATAGGCATATTATTTAATATTATTAAGTTATACCTAAGTCGTAACTAATAAAAGTTATTAGACTAGATATAATTTCAACCATAAATTATTCATTAATATACCTATACTGTTTATATATATATATATATATATATTAATCTTAATGTGATCAGATAATGTAAATAATTATTTTTTTATGAAGTATCAATAGTTTTTATGGGATGGGTAAGGAGAGCGTAAAAAAACGAAAGGTGATAACGATCTTCTCATAGTATAAGTACGTATATAATATACTTAATTTTTTCCATTTGAATATTTAAATTTTTAAATTTTTTTCATATTAAGCTTTTTTAAATAAATTAAACATTTCACTTATTTTATATTATTTTTTGGATAGAAGCAGTCCTGTAAAGTATTTAAGTAAAAGTATTTGAGTAAAAGTATTCAAATGCTTTTTTAAGTATTGAATAGTTTTTTAAATACTTTCAGCATGAAGTATTTTGAATGGTATTTTAAATACTTTTTTTTGTATTAAATACTTTTTGGTATTGAATACTTAGGTTTTTTATTTCGAACATTTTATTTTTATTCGAAATAATTGGTTGGAAAAATATTTTTGTCAACTACAATAATAGAATAATAGTTTTATTTAATATTCTGTATTTCTGTTTTAGCCGAAGCCCAAAGGTTTGTGAAAACCAGATTTCTAAATAAAGTTATTGAATTTTGAATAACAATATTCTCTTTAAAACTATTAGGTAACTATTAGATTACCTACTACCTATGTGTTTATATTACGATAATTAGAAATCCACTTTAAAAACCAAAAGTATTTAAAAAGTATTCCAAATACTTTTTCAAAGTATTTGAGTAGTATCTTAAATACTTAAAAAAAAATGTACCTATTTGAGTATCAGTGGCGGCGCCAGGAGTGGGCCAGGGTGGGCCACGGCCTATCCTAAAATATTTTCGGTCTCCGGCTGGCCCACCCTGTATGATTTCGAAGAATATTTGCTTAGAATTACATAATACTAATTTTATATTAAATTGTATAAAATTAGTTTTTGTGAGAGACGTGTCTGTACGGGGTTTTGATACGATCCGGTGAATACACTGTGTTGTGGTAGCAATAAAGGTATATATAATATATATATATTTAGCGAATTTTGTTACGCCACTGGCCCTCCCTTTAAATCGGTGGCCCCAGCTTGGCCCACCCAGAAAAAAAATCTGGTGCCGCCACTGTTGAGTATTTACTCAAGTACTTTTTAAAAGTATTCTTTACAGGACTGGATAGAAGTATTGCCTAATAATATTATTTCTATTTTTGCTGTACTCAATATGACTTAATGGTCTTTTATTGTTCGCTTTTTAAAGATTTAATTTAAATAAAATGAAAATACTTCATAGACCCTATATGGCTACATCTATATTATATTAGATTTGGCTCCATGCTGCAACTATTTTCCGTTTTCTATTTAATCTATTTTTTTATTTCATACTTTTATAAAAAATATTATTATTTTCATTATAAATAGGAAACAGATAAGTTTAACAGATACCTTTAATACGTTGTATATTAACGTAATAAAAAAAAAAAACGTGTCTTTTCACTAACCCTCATCGCACGGTCCTTTAGTCAACAAGTCCCAACAACTGTCTTCGTAGAAAATTTTGTTCATTGACAAACACTTTTCGTAAATGTCTCCCGACTGTTCGTGCGGGTTTCGAGGTATAGTCAAATCAGCTAAATAATAACCGAAAACATCCGTTAACGACACAAATATAAGTAAAGGAACGAACATGATGGACGGTGGTGTTAGGTGTTATCCTTAATATTTTCGATCGTGAACTGAGATGATCACTTGTTACTTCCACTGAACTACTAGAATAATAGTATAGCCGTATAGAATAAAATATGTATTATATAAAATAATATTAAAATACAATTTTAACTCTTATCGTAAATACAATATTATGAAAAAAATGCACTAGTCGCACCGACAGCGTGCTGATTCGAAATGATCGGACTATAACGACGAACCGCGATTTATGTTTTACGGAAATATCACGGTATTATACCTACCTACGTGAATTATTTTATATGTTGATACTATATCATACTTTTGTATAGAAATCTCCCTTCCATAATTCTTATAATATAGTCGTTTAGGTTACATGCAGTGTACAAGATGGGGGCCTTGAAGCTCTCCCGGGTTTTCGAGACGGTTACTCACCACTCACCAATGGCCATCGCGTACGAAATTGGCAAACCGTACACCTACCTAGTATATTTTATTCTATCTGAATTGCAAATCTCAACCGAAAGTCTAACCTCCTCACGCACTAATTTCTGAAGTACAGTAGTCATACACACGTGTCAGTGTGATACTATATTACAGTAATTATAATCGATTTCACGTTTAGTAGTGTATTATTTATCACTAAAGTATTATTTGTATACGCCGTACAATGACCTGACAAGTCAATCACGACAATGCGGTGTTATTGTTCGTTTTACTAAAATCGCCAAACTCGACTACACTAGACAATTTAATTACCATTATATTATTATGTTTAGTATAACTGTATAAGTAGACAATTGTTATGTTTCTAATATCAGTAAGTTAGTACTAAGTAAGTATAATACTTATGCAGTACATATTCTATACGGCATAGACTTATAGTAAATATTATTGTATTAAGAAGTTATAATGTGGTGATAGTTATTAGATTCTGAGTGGAACGATGAATGTATTGATTTTACAATGATGTGTGTTTTTTTATTTTTTTATTTTTTTATTTTTTTTTGTGTCTGTGTACACGATAAGTAGTCGAAATAATGCTACGATTTTCAACTTCAGTATCTTGTTCGATCAGAAAGTGAATATCGTTGGTGCATTGGGGAGGTCAAAATTTAAATTTCCCAGTAGTTTTCAAAAGTGCCGGGAAAAACAAAAGAAAAATTAAGGAAAAACGGGAATTTTTACGCAAAATCGATTTTTCACAAAATTGAATTTGGTTTTTGGTGTAACTTTAAAAAAAATGACCGTAGATACATGAAATTTTGACTGAATGTTTATCTTAACATTTTTCTATACACCCATAACATTTTCAAATATTTTGATTATTATGAGCTCCTTACGGACATTTCAT
>NC_042495.1:41957973-41962519 GCF_005508785.2 Acyrthosiphon pisum | reverse complement strand
TAATATAATATTATGTCTTATACCTAGACTGACATACCGTCTTCGCTCAGAATCGTTTTTCTTATACAATGATATTATATCATTGAATTCAAATTTAATATCATTCATTATACAGTGACCCACTTGTAACCTACTGTACAGCAGAGCGAAATCCACTTACCCACCTTTTTTTTTATTATTATTCGAAAGTAGTTTTTTAAAATTAAAATCGTAATTTTTTGTTATACTTATACTGTAAGCATCCAGTTACAATAGTGACTTGTTGTCATTAATTTTGTATCATTAAATAATTTTTGTCAGAGTTTTAATTTTTTATCAGCTATTCGTCAAAATTGTATATTGTTTTTTCCTGTACTGTGAGGTACATCTAGAAAGTTTGTAAAAGTTCTATACTTACATATAAACAATTTAAAACGTTAAGCTACCTATAACATTAAAAAGTTTATAAATAGTTATTAAATTATAATATTGATTATTAAAGAGTTTAAAACTCTTTAATAATTTATTTTAGAGTTTTATATAATATTTTTTTTCAGATTAAAAGTTAATGGCATGCCGTGGCCCATGAAGTAATAAGAACTGTTGATCCTATATTTTTTTTATAGTTTAAACATTTTAGTACTTTATTAATTTCAAATAATAATTAGTATATATATACATAAATAATAACTTATAAGTACCTTATAATAATATATCATTATATCAATAAACATATTTCTTAATTTGAAAATGTTGAAGTATAGTAGTACCTACTATGCGTATAACGATATATAATGAAATGTTATTGATAAATATATTTAATTAGGTTAATACGATTTATTATGTGGGTATAACAACATAAATTACGGTCAATTTTGATTATCAGCTTTCTCAAAATTGATTCAGATTTTTAATAATGGGTACATTACGTATTCGATCAAAAATATGTTTAATTTTGTACTTTATTTTAGAAATATAAAAATATAATAGGTATAGGTAGCATAATTATTATTAAAAATGGACAAAACAATATTGCATTTACTATCAAAATAAATAATTTATTTATATTTAATTTATATTAATACCTACAATTTTTTTGTTTACTATTTAGTTCCTTTACCAAACATATTTTCCAAAATATTTCATATTTTTATTTTTTATTTTTTTATATTATTTTATTTTATATACTTGTCATATTATGCTTTAAAAAAAATGTAATTTATTCATTCAATATGATTTTTAAAATTAGTAATACTAAATAAGTAGGTCAAAGAATTCAAGTCATTTATACTCAAGGAATTTACTTATTTTATCTGATAAGTATTAAAATATACTATAAAATAGTATATCCTTATATTATATTTTTTTTTACTTAAATTAGGTAGATATCTAATTGGTTTTATGTATGATGAATTTATCTATCTTTATATTTATTATGCATTAAGTATTTTATGATAGTTTAAGTAATAAACCTAATCTAACTAAAAAATTATTATATTTTATTGTGTAAAAATTAAATTGAATGACGTCATATTTAATATAATAATAGTTATCATAACGAATGACACGATCATCAATCGTAAAACAATAAGCAGTGGTAACAGATTTACTATTGCTGATGTCACCCAGAACAGAATCAACATGATGAAATATTTCAAATATATGCAGTAGGTACATTTATAACTTTTATGTCCAATTAAAACTTTTCGGGTAAATGTTATCCTAATGATATCATAAAATTACATGCCATTAAACTATTTTAGATATATATATATACTTTTGAGATAAAATAAATACATTTTTTAAATGAATAAATTTATACAAACTAAAGACATTACATTTACATATTGCATCTTTCATGCATCCATTTTCTTATCAGTTTTTTGTATAGGTAATTGTATAAACTATAGTATACACTGTATATAATCAAATCAGATATTTTTTTTTTGTAATATATATTTAAGAGTAAAATTCATATAAATTTATATGAATGCTTAAGCATTATGAAAATGTAGACTAGTAAAATGTATTTCTTATTGTGAGGTACATACCTCTATATATGAATATCTATATGTATCTATAGAAATTTGAGTTAAGCTTTAAATTCCTTTCTAAATAAATGAAACTTACAATTTATTGGTTGTAGTCTCAGAGGTGACTATTTAAATATACACAAAATTATGTTTTTTATCCTATAACTAATAGTAAATTAAATTACTATTATAATAATTTTTAATAGCAATATACCACACAAGACTAACAGACCGTCTCCACTCTGGATAATTTTTCGTATGCAATGATTTTCATTGGATTCAAATTTAACACATAGGTATATTACAGTGACTTACTCAATGCCGAGATTGCAACTCAACACTTTTTTTTTTTTTTTTTTTTTTTTTTTTTTTTTTTTTTTTTATTAGCTTTCAGTAAAAAACTATTATAGCTCGACAATTATATAAGTTATAAGTACAAGAAATAGATAAAATGACAATGTGTAGTTACAATAGTATATATTTACAATGGTATAGATAAGAATAGAAAGAAAGAAAAAAAAAAAAAAAAAATTATATAATTATACATTGAGAAGAGTCTTGGTAATTTATATAATATTAATTAATGATATAAAGTAATGAAATAGTATCGTAAATTATAATGGGTGCGTAGTTAATTTGATAAAGATAATATATAGCGAGTTGATTAAGGGAAAAGGAATTTGGATTATGGTGTAAATTGTTTTTGTAGAATAGTGGTGAGGAGGGAAATGAGTGGATTTAAAAGAGCGGAGAGTTCTGTGATAAACTTAGCTAACAAATTGTCATTTGGGAAATTATTATGTGATAAACTGTTATTGGAATTAGTGATAGAGGCATAGGAAGCTTCGGGAAGATGAGGAGGAATTTGGAGAGGGGGGAGCGTAGGAGCAGTATTCGGATTTAAGTAATTTGGTTTTTGTTGAATTGGCTGAGAACGTTTCTTATGTTTGAGAAGTTCATTATATTTTGTTGCTTTGAGGTTGGCTTGATTTTTGATGATATTTTTGTACACGGGACAGCCCTTGTAGGAGGCTGTGTGTGGTCCTGAGCATAATGCACATTTCGCGGGAGTAGTAGGTGGTTTTGAGCATTCGGCGGAGAGGTGATTATCTCCGCATTTGACGCACCGAGGGTTATGGTGACAAAAGTTACTTGTATGAAAGTAAGCCTGGCATGACTTGCATTGAGGAGGGGCACGTTTTTTTTTTGGAAGTTCAATTTTGATTTTGGTGTGTAACAGCGAGTCCAGATTAAGAATGTCGCTATTATTGGTTGCAGGTTTTAGATCGATACGAAAAAGAGGCAATGCATTTTTGTTGCTACGGTGTAAAATGTTGGTGACCTGAATAACTTCATGGCCTTTATCCGTGATAAAGGTTTGTATGTCTTCAACAGGCGTAGACGGGTGGAGGTGTCTGATAAATACACTGTACGGTTTTAATGGCTTAGGCAAGTGAGTATGGAATTTGAACTGCTCGTTATCGGCTAGGTATTTAAAAATAGTGTTCCAGGCAACTACGGTGTCAGCGTGGATAATCAAATATTTAGGAGTTGATTTAAATAGAATGCTCGACGATTCAGTTATATCAAATAGAGCGTTTTTGAGCGTGGAAATTTCGTATCCTTCACTTACGTAAAAGGGAGGTGTCTGAACTTTAGTAGGAGAGGATGACTCCATGTTGGCCGGCGGTATATTGAGCTGATCCTGAGATGACAATTTGACGGGTGGAGGGCTGAACACCTCCGGAGGAGAATCGGCATCTTCGGAGAGAGAGGCGTATCTGTTGGGAGTAACAAATATTTTGCTTTTTTGTTCGCCGTCTTTGGTAGATGATGATGATAGATTACGTTTTGGGGTATTACGGGACATATTTTAACTGGGAATAGAACGCCATTAGCGAATAGCGATAACGGACGGAGGTCGTGCACGTCTGCTCACGATAAGCGTTTACGATCGACTGATCGACAATGTTAATAAAATGGATTTTCTTATCTACTATTTTAGATTCTGAGCGGAGCGAGGAAGCTATTGTTTTTATAATGGTGTTTTTTTTTTTTTTTTTATATCCTGTTCCTGTATACAAAATTTCTTCCAGAAGGAGTGCTTCGATTTCAACATATAGTACCTTATCTTTTAGAAAATTGGATCAAAATGGTACTTTAGAGAGGTTATTTTCTGATTTTCTCAATAGTTATTTAATGCCACGGGAAAAACCACCGAAAAATTACGAAAAAACGCTAAAAATGGGATTTTAATTTCGAACGCTTTGTTTATCACCATAGAAACTAATAAAAAATTATAATATTATAATATTAATTCAACTTACATGATAAAATAATTAATAACAATATAAAATATCCAGAGTGACAAATCGTCCTCGCTCAGAATCGTTTTTCTTATACAATGATATTTTATCATTGAATTCAAGTCTAATACAACCCATTATACAATGACCCCCTTGTAACCTGTGATTGTTAGGAAAATGGGTAGTTTTAAAGAGAAAGGTTTTAGTGTTGGTTATTTTTTTTTGAAA
>NC_042495.1:41935106-41957923 GCF_005508785.2 Acyrthosiphon pisum | reverse complement strand
TAAGCCTGGCATGACTTGCATTGAGGAGGGGCACGTTTTTTTTTTTGGAAGTTCAATTTTGATTTTGGTGTGTAACAGCGAGTCCAGATTAAGAATGTCGCTATTATTGGGTTGCAGGTTTTAGATCGATACGAAAAAGAGGCAATGCATTTTTGTTGCTACGGTGTAAAATGTTGGTGACCTGAATAACTTCATGGCCTTTATCCGTGATAAAGGTTTGTATGTCTTCAACAGGCGTAGACGGGTGGAGGTGTCTGATAAATACACTGTACGGTTTTAATGGCTTAGGCAAGTGAGTATGGAATTTGAACTGCTCGTTATCGGCTAGGTATTTAAAAATAGTGTTCCAGGCAACTACGGTGTCAGCGTGGATAATCAAATATTTAGGAGTTGATTTAAATAGAATGCTCGACGATTCAGTTATATCAAATAGAGCGTTTTTGAGCGTGGAAATTTCGTATCCTTCACTTACGTAAAAGGGAGGTGTCTGAACTTTAGTAGGAGAGGATGACTCCATGTTGGCCGGCGGTATATTGAGCTGATCCTGAGATGACAATTTGACGGGTGGAGGGCTGAACACCTCCGGAGGAGAATCGGCATCTTCGGAGAGAGAGGCGTATCTGTTGGGAGTAACAAATATTTTGCTTTTTTGTTCGCCGTCTTTGGTAGATGATGATGATAGATTACGTTTTGGGGTATTACGGGACATATTTTAACTGGGAATAGAACGCCATTAGCGAATAGCGATAACGGACGGAGGTCGTGCACGTCTGCTCACGATAAGCGTTTACGATCGACTGAACTCAACACTTATTGTTCAATGTATTCAAATTCTGTTTTTTTTTAAGTACATACTTACATTTTTGAATGACCATATTTTCAAATATATTATATTGAGTATACCGTTTAAGTGTCCGAGTGTCATAGGCGTAAATAGTGTTTAAAATTGGGGGGCTGTAGATCAGGTCTATACTTGATATTCTTATGATGTTTTTAAACATGCTTTTTGAAATCATTAGTTTTTGACATTTTATGTCTTTGCTTTGGCACATAGAATCAAAAAACGTTACGTTAGGTACATAAAGCGTTATGTTACATTATTTCTTTTTTTTTGATTTTTCAATGTGGTGTTACTGTTTGATCTGGTTGTCAACGTAGCTGATAGTGGTATAAATTAACCAAAGACCAACCAAAGTATCGATAGTTTACTAGTGTCGGTAGTATCGGAACGTCCCTATGATTAGACCATCTTCTTAATTCATGGTTCAGACTTTTCAGTAGATTACTTAGGTATGTGCTACATATGATAGCAAGGACAGCAAAGACATAAAACGTGGTACTTCATTGCAGACTCATAATACGCAATATGTTTATGAATAAATCCATAATATCCAATCTACTTTAAATCATTTGAATGACCTACCTCCCCTTGACTCTTTTGCAGTAGGTACCCATTACCCATGTATAATATGCACAGCAAAAATGTATCATTTTTAAACACCATTATTTTTGGAAGGGGGGGATACAAATTCTAGGGAGGCTAAGCACCCCAGCCCCTCATATTTGCGGCGAGTGTCCTGTGATGATGCTTAAAAATGTCATAACTAATTTGGTGAGCATTTGACAAAATCATCGAGCAAATATTAACGTTTATATTACAGATATAAAACATTCTTATTGGAAATAAATAACTTGCAAAACAGCTTTTTTTTCAAAAAAATATTAGATTTATTAGAATGTAAGACACTTGATAATATTTCTCTACAAAAACATAAACATAAAAGTGTGTTCGAATAAAAGTATAAAACACTATAAGATAAGTCATTACAGTTTTGTTTTTTGTACGGACGGGCGTAACTGCACGTTTCGGCATGTTATCAAAAATGTACATGGAAATTGTAAACGCGTTTGGGCGTATTTATGAAAACACTATTATGTTAGGGAGTATAATGAAAGACAAGTTTCGGCGCAATACTATAAAAAATAAAAAATAAACAGTGTTGTAAAAAAATAATAAATAAATTAAGAAAATATACCTACTTACCTATTGACTAAAAACTAAAGGATTACCCCTCCCCCAAATATCCCATTGGCCCCCCCAATGATATACTGTTTTTTAGTTGTGTAAGATCCCTTCCTGCCCACATTGATGTTAAAAATGTTAGCCCCCTTAAAATTTTAATGGATTTCCGTTTATGGTCTTAAGTATATTTCATGATATGTTTTTTAATATTGCTATTAAAGTAACATGTTTACTATATACTACCTTGTGCCTATTGGTATTACGGTAGGTTGTTTTAATTTTTAGCGAAAAGATTGCTTTTATTATATAAAATTAATATTTAATTATGATTGTAATTTCAGATTTTTTAAATCATTATTAAATTATTTTGACGTAAATATTTGTGTACAGATGCAATTTTTACTTCACGCGTGGTCGGTTATATAATATATTTGTAAATACGAGATTTAATAATAAATTATATTGTGCTGTTGCCGCGTTTATCCGACTCAATCGGAATATTATATAATATTCGCTTTCACTGCAGTATAGACTCGTCGGCGAAACCGTTTTTTAACTATTTATTTCGGGTTTATTATACGCTTATGTTTTCAACCAATATTAATCCCACATCTTAGACCCATGCTGATATGATAGTTGTAGACAAACAAATTCAAACCGACACACTCGCACACACACACACCGCGAGATGCGTATATTAAATTCGCTATAGTACGCAATTATACAGCGATTTTATATAGCTTCAAATATATAAAAGGGATTGAATATTTGAATATTGAAGGTACCTAGTGTCGTGCATGCAGGCCGAAAATTTGCTCGTTATAAATACTCGTAAATTACACAAATCCACGGTGATGGAATGTGAGACCCGGGCCTATATAGTATATTATGGTGATGTCCTCGGCCATCGATCTAAAATTATAAATAAGTACGTGACATTGAAATTTGAAGGTAGCGTAAAAAGTTTGGCGTGTCAAATAGAAATAGACCACATCACGGGTTGATTTTGGATAGGCAAACAGTATTATAATGTATAATGCAGTGTATATCTTCGATTGATAGGCCGATTTATTCTCTTGAAGTTAATTATTATAATATTATATTTTACGGTTGAAATATACGTTTTTAAATGCTGAAAAGGCTAAACAAATTATCGCAAAATGTTCAAAACATCCATGGCACGTATCAGGTTAAAAAAAAAGTATAGATATTTTAGGAAATTCATACCATATAATATTATAGAAGATGCTAATAAAAAGTTTTTCCTGAATTGTTTGTCGTTTTTCCCAATTATCAATAAAATAACTAATTTTATTCTTCTCAAAAGTATCTACTAAATGGATCAAATTCGCACTTAGAAATCATCCCCGATGTTGAAGATCAAAGCTTTTTTTCTACAATAAAATGTCGTGTACAAAATACACAAAATACATATAATTGTAAAATCTCAGTACGCTACGATCAGAATCTAAAATACTTCACCTATAAAAGTATTAAACGAGTACAACAATATACAATGTAAATTGATATATAAATCCGCGTTAAAATATTATAATTCAATAGTATAGCTCTGCGTAAGTACAGTTAGTATATTAAATATTAATAATAATAATTGTGTTTAAAAAATAAACTGGCCCAAAATCAAGCTGATGCTGGCCGATTAATAATATATTATAATGATGGAGTACTCGCTGGCTACTAGTAAACGATGTTTGTTTTGAATTATTGGTGACAGCCTAGGATGAAATTCGTAATCAGCTCATTTTCAATTCTGACTACTTATACGCGCACTATATAATATACCTGCAGCAGTGAAAATGGCTGATTTATGTAATAACGAAGCATCCCACCAAGTCGAATCAATCATAATGGAAATCATATAAACAATATTATTACTAACATCGAGTACGAGACAATGGAAAAAGACTACGCATATTTGACAACTTCCAAGAAGAACTGACGATTGCGGAGTTGGAGAGACTTCTATATTATGCAGCACAATTCGTAGGAGTCAATGCGGTGAATATCCTTCAACTGGACGACGAGTCAGCTGGAACAGCTGAATTAATACGAGACGATGTGGTTGCAGCGTCGGCGGTGCAGGAAGAAGTAGGTAAGATCGCCAAGTGACGTGGCGGGGGACGATATCCTGGCCAGGGATCAGAGGTCAGGAACTGTTTCGGGGACTTTGTCGGCTGGCTGGACCCGAGGGTTACACCAGTAATACGCTCAGCTCCACGTAGACGGACGACGAGAATCGTCTCCGCTGCGTGGAGAGGCATTACTTAAGCCGCGCGTATGCGTATTCTGTTGTTACTCCACGAAAGGAAACCGTCCAAGAGTCTCCCCCCCCCTCCTGTCGAGGGCACCGGACAAGGCCAGGTGATAACGTGGGTTCTAGGTATATGTAGGTACGCTATGGTGTACTTTTGGGGTGATCGGTGGTAAGTCTCCGGTACACGTTCTCCGGCCACCGGCGGAGGCTCGACGCAATCGCAGACGTCGCGCGCTCGTGGTCATCGACACGCGAGACCCTCTGGTGGCGACTGGCGAGGCGGGCGTACGGCTGCTTCAGTCGTGAGTAATGACGACACGACGACGTAGGATAGTGGTACTGATTCGGACATCGACGCCGTCCCGACGGTTCCTGCAGTGACGACGACTGCAGTGCTGTACGAAGGTGACTCGTGACAGCGACAATGGAGACCGCAGAGCCCACGGCGGGTGAGTGACGGATGACTATAATCATAGGGTGGCTAGAAACACGGATGTCAGCATCGCCGGGTTCGAGGAAACGAAAATTTCAGGGTTTGGCGGTGCGTGACTCCACGGCGGAGCCATTGGCTGCGGCAGACACGGTGCCGACGGGACGCCAGGGCGAAAACTATCTGAGAGTACCTATCAGGACAGCGGCGCGATTCTCTCGCCTTTTCGCCCAGTGGTCTGATCCCGCCGGCCAAGTCGTAACGCTTCCAGTCGCCGCCGATTCCACAGCACCGATATTATTTTATAGTCTTCGTCGCTCACTCCAAACTTTTGTCACCGTCGTTGCCGTCACAACAGTCATCTTCTGCACCTGCAGGAACGCCAAGCGCACGACATCGCGCACAAGCCGCTTGTCGCACAACCGTCGTCGCTTCACCCGCTGCTGTGGTCGTCTACGCTTCCCGAGCAAATGCGCTTGTGACACTAGTCTGACCCGCAGGACCGGCCGTGAGAACGCTGTAGGGGTGACCATAGTTTTACCATCATTATCTGTACTACCCACTTGCCATCACGTACCCTCCAAATCGCCTCGTCTCGTCTGATGTCTTTTTTTTGTCAACATTATTATTATTGTTTTTTTGCTACTTTCTTTGTATTATAGTTCATTTTTCGGCATAATTGGTTCAAAATTTTAAAGCACATTCATTAAACATACACTATTTGTTAAAATATGTAATAACATTATTTTGTTTAAACACTAAAATGTCATTACTTATTTTTCGTATTAAAGAGTATACGATTTTATTTATTTCAACAGAGCATGATCGTGTTTATACGTGACACCCATAAAGAGTATTAACCAACATTTTTTTTGTTACATACCTACTAAATCTCAATAAAATATATTGAGGTTTTTGGCCACGCGAAAGTATAAGTTTACTGGTGTGGTGACATTTTTTTTGCCCCATAAGGAGATAACAGACAGAAAAAATAATTTTAAAAAACACACACACGTCACACACCATTGTATTATCAATATATTCAGCGCAGTTAAATACAATTCTCATTTAAATTCAACTATTGTTTAATGTTGCACAAGACATAATGTTGTTGTTATAAATTACTTTATAGTCGTTATATTTTTTACTAAAATAAAGTTAAGGATTTGAAATATAGTGAGACATATATTGCATTGACTGTCTACTATATAAAAATATTCTCATAGAAAGCTGATCTGACTTTGAGCTAATCTTTTTTTATAATCCTTGACTAACATAAAAAAATGTGTCTCTTCTTGCTCTATATTTACTGTAATTATGATGACGGTACAAACATTTTCCTTTCGTTACTCGTTAGTCTTTTATTACAGTGATTGGAATTTGATATATAGGCTCCCTAATCATGTCATTTTATAGATATCAACTTTGATACTAATTAAATTAATATATATTTTACTTATTTATGTATTACTATAACTAATCCATTGTATATATTGCTCAGTGTTTCTTTTCACGTTTTACAACAAATTAACGTCGTACCA
Organism: Acyrthosiphon pisum; assembly: GCF_005508785.2. Classification (NCBI taxonomy): domain Eukaryota; kingdom Metazoa; phylum Arthropoda; class Insecta; order Hemiptera; family Aphididae; genus Acyrthosiphon; species Acyrthosiphon pisum. The sequence continues at coordinate 41,951,654 of NC_042495.1, read as the reverse complement.
TTTTGGAAATTTCTAAGGATTATAATAATTAAGCATAAATAATATATGTATATTTTTACGCTGAATGATAACTAATGGAATGAGAAACATTATATTCTTTACGTTAGCTAAGAACAGTACCATTCATCTGAATTTTAAAAATTAATTTAAGCAGTATAATATAGAAAAACTGAAAGGCTTGTACCTATATTGTAAACGGAGCACGCTAGTCGATATTTTCTACTTAAAAAAAAATATATGAATCATTAATATATGTATTGATAAGTAACTATTAATATTTAATTGTATATATATACCTAGTTGAAATTAGGTAATTTTTATATTTTATTCATTTCTATGGTGATTAACAAAGCGTTACGCAAAATTGGTTAAAAAATAAAAATATCTGTACCCAGCCAAACAACATATTTATATCATTTTTTTAAATAAATACTTTTAACTTTGTGTTGCATCTAAGTCTAGCAGATCTGGGGTGCTGTAAACAATTGGGACTCTAAAAAAAGTCAATATAAATATACCTACTACAAAAATATCCACACATAACTACGTGTAACTCTATATTTAAGAACCAAAATGTTCTAATCAGATCACTATTAAATAACTAATTCATAAATTGAGTTGGTTTAAAACCTTTAAATTGTTGACAACTTTTTAAATAGGTAATGTTAAATGGTTGTTTGTGAGCATGAATTACTATAAATAGACTACCAAGAACTGAACATATTGTTAAAAAGTTAATACTCAAAAAATTTGATTTAGAACCAAATTTCTGAGCTCTTAGTGAAATGTGCTAATTGTGGTACAATATACCTTCTATATTTGTCTACATTTTGTCATTTTTATATATATCTTCTTTGGATTTAAATAGTATAACAGTAACATAGTTACTAACTAAGTTTAGTTACTAAAGTTCCTAATAAAAAACTGTTTTTATTCTATAGAATATATAATATAGGTTATAATAACATTTTACCATCATAGGTATATATTTTTCGGTAAATTTTGTTTTAGCAGTTTTTAATTATTTTTTAAATTTATAAGAAATGGAATAATAGTCCACTAAATTTCTTGAGCCCCGGTATTATGCAACCCTTGCAGCGCAGATAAGTCCAGAGCTGAATTTTTAGTTTTTACTATGTAATCATTACAGTTTATAAAGATACATGTATTTGAAGTATTTTCAAATTTAATTTCAATAATGTTAATTGTATTGCCTAACTAATTCGCCTAATTCTATTTATTCAATATTTCTAAACTGTAATAGTATACCTAAGGTATTTACTATTTTTACTGGGTAGCATTATATAAATTAATTTATATTTTCATAACTAACTTGAAATACGTTGAAATATTTTATTTTGAGTTTAAATACTAAATAGACATTAGTATAGTTTTTAACGCTTTTATGCAGGGATGGAAAACGTTTTTAATTTTTGTGTTTTCGTTTTTGTTTAACGTTTTTAAATGTTTTTGATTATTACGTTTTTAAAAACGTTATTTTTCTATATTGTTTTTGATTAACGTTTTTAAAAACGTTATTTTTCCATATTGTTTTTGATTAACGTTTTTAAAAACGCTATTTTCCTATTGTTTCCAAATAACGCTTTTGATCATATATATATTTTTTTTATATTATATTCTTATAACTTATAACTTTTAACTTTTAACTTTTAAGTTATAATAGTAACGCGCAATATAGAAATGCACTTAAAAGTTAAAGTTAAAATTAATTATTCTTAATGCTTATTTAAATTTTAAATCAAAATTATAATTTATATAAAAATTAGAAAATTCTAAATTTCTGATTTCAAATTTAAATGTTTTTAAAGTTGAAGATTAAAAAGTAAAGACAAGTGAAATTTTTTTCTTTCATGGTATAAAATATAATTTAATATGTATAATACAATAGTTTATTTTCGTTTTCGTTTTTGATATCGTTATTAAATTTTTTTCAGTTTTTGGGATTTTTTGCTATCGTTTTTCAGTTGTTTTTTGTTTTTGTTTTATTAATTGTTTTTTTTTCGTTTAATAACGTTTTCAAAAACGTTTTCCATCTCTGCTTTTATGACATCGTTTTAATATTTTAAAAGATTTCATAATATATAGCACCTGTCAATATAAATAATATTCTATTTCGACCTTGCATTGTCTATTAGATTATCATTTAGTTCATAAATCATGGTTACAGTGAATAGATTTTTTTTTATTTAACTTTCGATATATGGACTTATGTCTGTATCTACCTAATATTATTACTACAAATCAAACGTTTATTGGAAAATTAACCTTTTTAGAATTTTGGGATTTTGGATAAATTTTATAAATATATAAAATATATAAAAAGATCTGGTCCATGGCTTTAATTCTAATGTTTTCTTAAAGAAGTTAAACGAGTTCAAGCTCCATTACACATAATATATCATCACATACACATATATTATTTTAAATATATAATTATATATCAGATTTATTTTACCACTTATTGTACACAATGTACATTTTCAAACATATTTTGGTAATTATTTTCTTTACTATGAATTATGATATTTAACATTCATAAGTATTATTGGATTTAAAGTTCTGTTAACGAACGGTCTCCTCTTCACGTGATTCATGTTTGTATATTCATGTTATCCTTATTACTTATTGTTTTTATTTTGTAAACAGATTGAATAGGTATATTTAAATTTTTTTAAAAAAAGTGAAGTATTATAGGTTACAATGCACTGCAAAATAACTTTTAAGTTATAATTATATATTATATAATAATTCGATACTATAACACTGGTCGTTTTTCACAATAAATAGCGATAGTTTGAAAATCAAGTAAATGTTGTTTTAAATTAGATGGTCAGCGAGATATCATTAAATAATTATTGACGTAGCCGCATAGGTATATGTCCATGAATGCTAATGCAGTTTTGTCCTTATTACTCTTTATTCATATTTTACTACTAATACCCAAATATCAAAATATGTAGGTACCTGGTAATTAGTATACCTACTTACATTTTAAGTAAGTATAATATTTTTTTTTCGTGATACTTAATAATAATATGTATATTCGTTTTTCAATTTTGTGTTTATTATTATTTTTTTTTAAATTTAAGTTAGCAATGATTTTCAAGGTTACTAGTTTACATTTAGGTACTTGCACTGTGTATTATATAACACGGAGTAAAATAAAAGAGAAGAACAAAGAAAAAAAAATGCACAGGTTCTATAATATTATTACATAATAATATACATTTAAAATTAATTTTATAAATATATTTTAGTAGTTACATTGTTCTCTATTTTATTAATTGATATACAATTTGATACGGTAATTAAAATACAGGTACATAAATAATACAAATAATAAAAGAAGTAAAAATTAATTAATTAGTTGTACTTTTTGATTAAACATAAGTCAATAATAAGTAGGTAGTAAGAAAAGCATATTTAGTTGATATATAAAATAATTCAACTCAAAGCAAATAAATTGAAGATAGATAAGGATAAGTATAAAAGTTATTATCTAGATAACAAAATAGATAAATTAAAATGTTTACTTATTAATAACAAAAAATAAATATTAGTGTTTATTGGCGAACATGATTATTTGCGTGTAAATAAAATATCAATTGGAACATTAGAATTATTTACAATTTAATAACAATAACATCATAGGAGCAATTAGGGTTAAAATTCTGTGGAGGGGGGGCAACAGCCCACCTGACATAGCTATAAATTTAAAATGGGTGCAATGGCTTAAATCTAAATCAATAAAGATTAAAGAATATTTTTGTGGGGCTAAATCTTAGTCAGGAAGGGGGACTAAGCCCTACTATATAACATTGAATACTATGGTAGGTATTGTTAGTGTGAACTGTGAATACAGAATAACAAATTATTGTCAGTTATAATATCGTGTTGGCCAAAATTGCATGACTATACCTGTATTTTGTTGTCAAATAACCGAAAGTGTGCATTCTATTACATAATACTTCTTAATACGATAATAGGTATGCAGTTTATGCTGCACTAAAATAACATCTAAATCATAAATATTTGTATAAGACTATATCTACATAGTTCATATGGTATTTTTTCATCTAAGATAAACATTAGATAACTTAAACAATACTTATCTAGTTAAGATAAGATATCAGAAATTATTAGCTAGATAATCTCAACACTGCACAGCAGAGACACTCAGGTAGGTCACTAAGCTGGTCTCAATCCCGAAAACGAATACACACCTGTTTTTTAAAAGGATCTAAACACTTGATAAAATATTATGGAAAAAAATAATAAAGTTTAAGTATATAACGATAGATAAATCTAAAATATTATGGTTAGAAATATTACGCGGTAATCGTAACTGTTGCTATAACTAATTTGATATTACTTTTATGATATTTTCTATCGTAATTCAAAATATAGTGTATAGTAGGTACTTTATCTGAAGTGTTTGTATAATATTTTTGAAAGTACAACGTTTTAAGGTTAACCTATATAGTGTTTAATTTCAATACAAAATACAATTATTAGTAAATTATATATAATATGCTGTTATTTTCTAAAATATTTAAATACATTATATGATACAATAGAAGCCGCTTATTAGGAACTTCAGGATCAAGGTGAAATGTGGCGATTAACCTATTGTTTCTAATAAGCGGCTTCTACCGTATTATAATATATATTTATATATAATATTATATATTAATATACTATTATAATAATATAGAATACGTTAAAAGTATCATGCGGAAATGATTTTCTATTATATTATTTACACTCTTTTTCGCGGTCATTCTCTTATATTTTAACATAAAGTTCATTGTGCTTGACTTAAACATATAAAAAAATATCATAAACCTATTTCTTTATGGTTCTTTTATTTTTAAATAATCTTTTTACCTATATTCTATAGATGAATATAAAAATAAATAAATAATGTTGTACATATACATATTATATTATATATGCATATGTATATTATAATATATCACCATTCACCAGTAAATGGATCCAGCAACAATTTACATAATACGAAAATAAAATTAGCTTAACATATTAGGATCATAAATTATTATTGAACTAAAAATAATTTTTATTTTAATTCCAGTAGGTAATATAAAAGTACTAGCTGTCACGACAATGCGTTGCTATTGCTAGGTTCTTGTGATTATGCAAGCCGTATATTATCATGTAGGCAGTCTACCAGAGGTAGATCGCGGACTGGGCGTATATCGATTGTGCCGAAGTTACCTTTTTGCCTGTAAAAAAATCTATCGATTACGCCGCGTATCAACTCCGCCGAATTTTTTTACATAATGATTCCGCCGGCCGCCGACTATCAATCCGCTGAATATTAATTGTAAATTGTTTATTTTAATAACAAAATGTAAAAGGCTTATGCTTACATTTATGTTAATGCTAATCTATGATATAAAATGTGTTTTATTTCATAAGTATAGAGTGTTTAACTTACTGTAATTTGTACTTGACTTGTAACAAAATTTAAAAATACAAACTGATTCTTATATTATAATAATATAAAAGTTAAACAATTTATAATAAAATTAGCAAAAACAAAATTATGAATATAACAATCATTTTTAACGAAAAAAAAACCGATAAAAAAACCGATAGATTCACTTAAATAAAACTTGCTTCAAACCACTATTTAAAAAAATAACCACTTCATATATTTTTTTTAATGCTTAATTTTTTTTTTACCATACCATAATACGGCAAACGATTTTTACGATTATTTTAATACAAAAATCAATAGATTCTCTTATATAAAATTAGCTTTTCAAACAATAAAACCACTAGTATTTTAAAAATTGACCACATTATATTTTTTTATTACTTTAATTTTTTTTTACCATACCATACGGCATACACATACACAATACCTATATATTTTAATTATTTCGAATATTATATTATATAACTCTATTTAAAAATATGACAATTTTACTTCATTTTGTAAAAATAATAATCACTAGATATTTGAGTTATATTATTTTATTATTTTAATAAATATTATGCATTGCGGACGAAAATGTTTGAATTGTTATTTGAAATATTTTTATTTAAATAAAACTTACCTTATAGTTTATACTATTATGGCAAACTAAGTGTACCCTATAACCTAAACTATTAATGAAAAAAAAAAAATCGGTAAAATATGATACATTGGTTATTATTTAATAAACAGTTGGCGGAATCAACATAAATAAATAACCGGCGGAATCAGCATAAACGAAAATCCGGCGGAATTGATATTAAAACGGCGGACTGCGGAGTAGATAAAACACCCGCAGACTCTCTTATGGGGTGTACGAGTGTGCGTAAGTGTATAATTTAACTATTAATTTAAGAATCAAAAAATGCAAAATAATTGGTCCACCGAAACCGTGATTTGAACTCGATACATTCTGTACTAAAATACATAGGCTTATCGCATTAATAATAGTAATAATAATTATTATTAAAACCTATATAGCAACCATTTATTAACAAAATTTAATAATAATAATAACAATAATAGTAATCTCAAAATCCCTGTTTGAGAACTTCCCCAGGTCTGACCGCTTATTTACCTTTTTTTCGCGACAAAATGTAGCATATTATCTTCTTCCTCAAGGTCTAATATATCTCTATACCGAAGTTTGTCACAATCGGATAAACAGTTTAGGAATGCATAAAGGACACAGCAATTATTATTATTATTATTATTATTAGTTGTATAATTTAACTCTAAAGTATCAAAGTTATACAATCAATTAATACAAAATTAACCTAACCTAATATCCATTAGGTAACGTGTTATACATCAACAACAAACCATGGTACTATCATAGATATATAATAGTATACTTTAGAAGTTTCAAGTACCCACAAATAATATTATAAAATCACAACAAAATAACTAAAATACTTATTCCAGGTTTTTTAATATGTAATTTCGTTCAAATTTGAACTTAAAATGACTATAAAAATAAACTGTGCTAATGTATTTCTTAGAATTTTTGGTAACAAAGTTAAATATTTACGTGAAATCTTGTTTTAAATTTTCAATCCTTAGATATAAAAGTTGAACATTTTATAATTTTTTAACTACAAAAAAATTATTCAATTTTAAATTTGATAAATTTTGTCAAAATTTCAACTTCAAATGCTTATAAAAATTAATTGTGCCTATATATTTTTAATATTTTTCAACTGCTATTGTAACAATGTATCAGGAGCCTTGTATTAATTTTTTACACTTTTTGGCCCAATAGAAAAAACTTTATTGATATTTATAGAAAAAAAAACTAAAAAAATTGAAAACTGAAAATGTCCGTAAACAGCTCAAAAAGATTCAAATTATTTTCAAAATGTTATCGTATATAGAAAATGCTAATATAAACATTCAGTGAAATTTTCAAGTTTCTACAGTCACTCGTTTTTTAATTACAACAAAATAAGAAATCGAGTGAATATCAAATGTTGTAAAAATATGAATTTCAAACGCTCATAAAAATTTAATTTGAGTTTCTTATAGACATTTTTTTTTTTGATAAAGGTAGATTATTCTATAAGGAATCTTGTATCACATTTTAAAATGTTAGTTCTAAAAAGAAAAATTTTTACGAATTATTAACTCAAAATAATTTGCTAGTTTTAGTGATTTTTACATATTTTGTCAATTTTTGAACTTTAAATGCTAATAAAAAAAAACTGTGACTAAGGATTTTTAATATTTTTCAAATGGCATTGTAACAATATAGTAGGAGTCTTGTATTAAATTTTCAAGTATTTTTACTCAACAAATAAAGTTTTATCGACATTCATAGAAAAAAAATCTTATTAAATTAGAAACTGAAATTGTCCGTAAACAGCTCAAAACAAATCAAAATATTTTGAAAATGTTACCATGTATAAAAAATGGAAATTTTAAATTTTAAATAACCATTGAAAATTTCATGTATCTACAGTCATTCGTTTTAAAGTTACACCAAAAACCAAAATCAATTTTCTCGTAAACAGATTTTGCGTAAAAATTCCCGTTTTTCCTTAATTTTTCTTTTGTTTTTCACGTCGCTTTTGAAAACTATGGAAAATTTCAAATTTTGACTTCCCGATTGCACCAACTAGATTCACTTTCCCATCAAACAAGGTACTGTTGAAGAAAATCGAACCAGTTTTACTGCCTCAAAAAGTGATAATAGAAACAACAACAACAAAAAAAACGCCAATATAAACATTCAGTGAAAATTTCAACATTTCATGTATCTACGATAATTTTTTTTAAAGTGTTACAATGTCACACCATAAACCAGAATCAATTTTGTCGACACCCAATTTTGTATGAAAATTCCCACTTTTCCTTAATTTTTTTAATATAATATATTTATTGTGTCTAGGCCTTAGCTATACCTGTTATATATTTAATGATTATCAAACATTTTTACAGCAATTTATAAAAAAAAAAATATAAACATTATTTACAAATTTGCAATGTTTCATTATTTAATTCTCTACCTACCTATTAATGCAATATAAATATAAATACAAATATACAAATTAAATATTTTCGTATAGTTCTATATAGCAGTTTTAACTATGTAATTGTACATCGTGACAATGGATTTGATATTGATCTACCTATTAATTATTATACATTTTAATTTATGCTAAAGAAAGAAGTCACATACCTAAAATTTTGATTTAGCGTTTTAGCGTTTAAAGTAAATTTTTTTCACCCGTAAATGAACTATTTCTCTCCTCAACCAATTTTATTTATTTTTTTGTAATTAAAACTAGAATAAAATACGTAATACGTAGATACTTGAAACTTTACGTTTTTACAAATGTTTTTTTTTAATTTTCTATGCATATATTTATTTAACTGTAACAATAAATTATAAAAATAACACAGTTTTTATAGATATTTTATGTTCCAATTTTGACGAAATTAAATAACTAATCGAATAATTACGATTTTAGTTATTTAGTTGTAATTTAAAAATATTATTCGTGGAGACTTGAAACTTTCAAATTATTTAATATATTGTTATACTATTTTATACTATTACACATAAATACACAATGACATTTTCAAACACCTACGACTTACAATGTTTTCGACAACAATTAATTCAACTAATAGTAAAATAAATTACCTAGTACCTATTTTAATAACAATATAAATATGATATCATAAAATAAAGTTACTGTAATATAGACCGTCTTCGCTCAGAATCGTTTTTCGTGTATAATAATGATAATAATATAATATCATTGAATTCAAATTTAACACGGCAACGAGTACACGACATGTAATGACACTTGTCCACCTTTTTAATATATTATGCAAATTAAATTATTTATTATTTACTGTACCTTATTTGATCGTAATGAACGTTATTTAAATAATAAAAATTACTGAGAACGTCGTGAACGGTTTGTATTTTTACTCAGTGGCGTTTATGTGACGTTTTGGAAACATTATAGAATTTGTGACAGAACTACGATGATAATACCTGAATACATGTAACAGGGACTTATGTCGTGTTTGTGATAGTATATTAGTATATATTACGAACAGTACTGCCGCCGTCGGTATAGATTGAATTATTTAATCTATTTCACTAGGTGTCACAACCTAAGCAATACGAAAAATATTCACTGGATATTAAAATTGGTGACTAAGCCAAGAATGAAGGCAAAAAAGAATTTAAAAACTTATACAAATGCAAAGTCCATGTGTCCATCGCACACCGCTTTAGTTTATCGATTATATAGGGATGTAAATTACATAATATTAATATTGAAGGTACAGCTAAATTTTAAACGGTTTTTATTTTATATTGGCGACGTTTTTATTATTTCGTTTTTATGTACCCAGAAATAATTATCAACAAAATTTAACAAATATAGTTTAAACTTTAAAATATATTATTATATCTCAGGGGTGGCTTGTCAGGGGAGACTTTGAGACTGCGCCTCCCCTTAAAAAACCGGTTACTTGTAAATAATTATTAAAAATGTATGGAAGTATTTTTATCTGAATTGAAAATATATTATAATATCGTTTTCTATGTTATTGGAGGTCACAAAATCTAAAACTTATGAATAGTTATTTCGAAGGACATATTTTTTTAGTAATTGGGACAGTCACAGATTTAGTGAAACTGCTACCCGACAGTTTCAATCGTAACATCTAATGTAATCGCTGGATGGACGGTGGGATTCTACTTGCCTAATCACCAATAAAATATGTCCATCTTATTTTTAAAACTATTTAAATGTATGTAACTATGTAAGACAACTTGATGAATAATATTTTAAGATATGTATGAAATTATATGTTACGAATAAAGATTATTAAAATTAAAATTAAGGACATAAATTTGCTATCATAAAGTACCTATAATCAAGGGTCGGCAATAGGCGTCCGAATATAAATCGATTATAATTCGAAAAGAATACCAACCGGACTATACAGAGAGAAAATAAATGGACCCAAAATATTTTGCTTTAATTGCCTTAATGCTGATTTATTTGTCATTATTTTTCACTGTATAGACACAGAATAGCATGTAAAACAAAAATGTTTTCTGGACCTAAAGATTTTTTTTTAATTTTCCGGAACTCCTAAAAACTAATTTCCTACCCCTGGTATATTAGGTTATAGGCAATAAATAAGTGTATTAAAATATCGATTATGCGATATAAACATTATAAATCATAATCACTAGATATATTATTAAGTTTATGAGACACTCACAATTCTCTTAACCAAAGGCATTTTTGTCTTTTAGCCAAAACAAATAATGAGTATGATGTACAAATGACTCAAGATTATATATTATGTATGTATATTAAATTACTATATTAATACACTTTATTTCAGACTTTTACCCGTTCAAAATGCGTAATTGTAATGGTAAGAAATATGCTTCTTTTTAGGGATCACAATAAGTAATAACAAACATAGGTACTCGGAACAATTAAGTCTTTTTTGATTTTTACTTAATGTAGTATCCCAAACAAATAACAATTGTATATATTATAAATTCTTTATATTATACCAACCTATAGTGTAACTACGACTGTATCTACATCTTGTAGAAAATATACCTTCTTTAAATAACATCGGTTTTCAAAATTGAATATTATGTTGTTTGGCTGTCGACATTTAATTAGTACATGGACATAGGCACGGCTATATAGCAGCTTGTGTTATCTACGATCTACCTATATAGGTATATATTATACATTTATACGTATAAATAATATGTAACACGCATAACAACTAATAGCCTTATAGCTTTAATATTATATAGTAACTATTATTATTGATATTGGTTTTACATTCTGAGTGGAGTGAATGAATGTATTGATTTTACAATGATGTGTGTTTTTTCTTTTAACATTTTTATGATACCTATTATATAATTGAATACAAATTTAGTACAATCCATTATACAGTGATACACTTGTAACCTACTGTACAGCAGCTTTAAATTTTTTTTTGTGTCCGTCATCAGCTTTTAAGACAGTAAAAGTGCTTAGATTTTCTTCAACAGTATCTTTTCTGATAGGAAAGTGTATCTAGTTAGTACTTTGGGAGGGCCAAAACTCAAAAGTAAATATTTTCCAGTAGTTTTCAAAAGCGCCGTGAAAAACAAAAGAAAAATGAATGAAAAACGGGAATTTTTACGCAAAATCGATTTTGGTTTTTGATGTAACTCTAAAACAAATTACCGTAGATACATGCAATTTTGACTGAATGTTTATATTAGCATTTTCCATACACCATAACATTTAAAAAATATTTCGATACTTTTTGAGCTGTTTACGGACATTGTCATTTTTAAACTTTTTGGTTATTTTTTTCTAATACAAGGCTCCTGATATATTGTAACAATAGTAGTTGAAAAACATTAAAAATACATAGGTAGGCACAATTTTCTTTTAAAAGCATTTAAAGTTTGAATTTTGACAAAATTTAATAATTATTTTGTAATTAAAAATTAACAAAATGTTCAACTTTATATCTAAGGATTGAAAATTTAAAACAATTTTCCACGTAAATGGTAAATAGGTTAGGTATATAATATAAATAACTTTATTCACAATAATATCATCAAATATATTTAGTAATATTATAGAGTATAGACTGACTGACCCATTGGCGGATATCCATTGAAAATGTTGGGGAGGGGGGGGGGCTACAATTATTTACATAAATCTAAAAAGTGGGGACTTTGCCCCAACACCCCTTTAATGTTCAATTGTTTATCAACTATAAACATTAATATTCAAATTTTAATTTATCCAAAAAAATCTATTATTTCATACTATTTCGATGTAATGGTTATCAATATATCATGATGTATTTAAATCAGGGACTGGAACCTTTTGAATTCATTAAAATAAAGTTTTCAGTTCCGTTTCCGGTTCTAAATATTTTAAAGGTTCCGGTTCCAGAACCGGTTATTTTGGGTTCGGCTCCAGTCCCTGATTTAAATGAATAGTATAATATTAAATATTAATTATTTACCTAATAGGTATAAATTAGTTTTAAAATTATGTGAATCTAATTGAATTTTTTTGTTTTGAAGCGTTTTGGAACAGAAATATAAATTCAATCTTCGACATTGAACTGGAAATATAAACGTAGAAAATTATACATAGTTAGGGTACTTTAGGTAAAAATTGGGGTATTCTCAGTAATTTTCTTATTAAATAACTGTTAATGTTAGTATAGACAAATAGATAACCGCTCTGCTGTTCAGTTGGAGTTGAGAGTTGAGTGTACCTCATTATTGAGTAGCAGTAAGCATATAATTATTTTTAAATACCTTTAACAAGAACTTATGAAGAATATTATACCTATTAAATTTCCAATATGTTTGACTAAGGAAAGATTTTTCTGTAAAAAATTATTGGAATAAACTAAAACAACCATTTAAATTTCTATGTCTATAAATCTTACCTCCGTGTCGATTTCCACCTACTATATGACCGAACCAGAGGCGTAGCTAGGAGGGGGGGATATAAAGATGTCAATTGTTAATTATATCAATTGGGATGTCGGGAAACGGTACAGGGAAAACGTTTTTGCACGATATGTGTATCCAGCGGTCGTGGCGTGGCGTGAGCTAAGTAAAAAAAAAAAAAAATAACTGCAAGACTGTGTGTGTATAGTATATCAAAGCAGGAATTGCCTATTTAAACTGTGTAAAATACAGGTAAATTTGTTATACGACATAACTAATTTTCTAATGCATCAATTAACTAAACTTAAAAGTTTACTCCTAGTAAACTCCAAAACATCAGAAATGTTGTGTAGAACGTGATTTTGTAAATACCATCAACATCGTACGTTTAGAAAATCTTTAATGGAAATTTATATTAAATTCAGAATCACGGTAACCGTCGTCGTCGTCGTCGTAGTCGTCGTCGCAACAGCGTTGCCAATGTTACCAACAATATTACCGTTCTTAAAATAGTCAATATTTAATAGCAATAAAAATTGGTGATGAACACAACAAAAACCCTTCGTAAACTACGTGTAAAAATGGCTAAGTAAAAAAATATAAGATCTTTTAGCACTAATATATTGAATTTAAGTAAGCTATTTTGTTTCAATAATTTACTTACTTGGCGAGGAATTATTTATTAGAATAGTATATAAATATTAATAATAATAATTTCAATAATTTACTATACTTTAACTGTCGTACATTTTTCATATTCTATATCAATGTATTTAAATTTTAATTATGAATATTATGATCTATTTTTACTCTTTTTCTTAGTAAATTTCTAAGTAAAAAAATAAAAATTAGAAAAATGAAATATATTAGTGACAAATTCAAATCTGCTATCAAAATATTAATTTTAATATATTATAATACATTATATTGGGCGTAATGATTTAAGTCGTGAACTATGTTTTCAACCATAAATGAATCACGCTCCAGCCCCCTTAATATTATATTATGTTATATTGTTGAAATTTATCATTTTTGCTCATTGGTTTTTATAGACATCCACAACTTTGATGAGCCGCCAACAATTTATTTCAAAATGTCTAATATGGATCTTCAAAAATATTAATTGGTAACACTGTTATAAACTAACTATTGTCTATAAAAATTGGATACCGGTATCAAAGTCAAAACCGAAATCTGAAAAAATTAGAAACCGTTATTTTTTTTTAATTGACGTGTTTTTAAATATGTAAATTCTATTAATATGCATAACTAATACTCATAATAAAATTGATATCACTATTAAAATGTTGATAATCATTTCATTCTTCGCAAAATGATTAGCTGCTTTATTAATAGTAATATTACTATATATCATATGATATAAATTATTGTTACTAGCAAATACTATATATGACAATACGGAACAAACAATGATAATTATATAGACGACACAGTCCCCCTGAAAATACTTTAGAAACCGGTATACAAAACCGAAACCGAAATCGAAATTTCTTAATACCGGTATTGCTAAGTTAAAACGGAATCGTAAAATTTCAAAACCGGTGTACAAAATCGAAACCAGTTTGATTTCAATCAGTTTCAAGCCCTGACTATGCCTAATGACGAGGATGCCACCGCGGGACTGCATATTATATAATATTTACAGTATTACTCCTACATTATGGTGTATTTAGAAAGTTTGAAATCCCTCTATATTTATAGTACGAATCACATATGATATGCGATTACATGCGATAATTATGAGTTCAATTTAATTCAAGCAACGATAAATTTAACGTATTATCGGCAACCGCGTCGCACGTGTCGTATCGTGACTACAAAACATGTGGATATATAGAGTTTATAAAGTTTCTTGATTCACACTTTACATATATACATACATACATACATACATACATATTACAATATTACATCATACTACATACATGCATGTACCTACTTCGAGGGGGTGATGAGTGGTTGGTGCGTTGGAAAAGTGTAGTGTGGGATGCGGCGCGTGCAGGGAACGCATACCAATATACGATGACGATGAGCGATATCAGTGAGAGGGGTTACGGTTGGGTGAGAAGAAACACCCTGAGGGGTGCTTCTCGGGGGCTTACCGCGCGTGTTGTGACTCTGAGCAATTTTATTAAACAACATCGTTGACACTTCGCGTGGTTTTCCGGTCGGCTGTGAAACTTTCGCTAATAACACAACGGATATAATATAATGTATAATGTGCGGAGTTCACCTATAGTATACATTATACTTTATAGTGACTACATAGAGTCGTGTTTGTGCAGAGAAATTGTGATAGCTATAATTACTAATTAGCTATAATATGCGTGGACGTGAAATCACGATACCGCGGAAAATATTTGACTTTAAAACTTCATTATAGGTATACCTACCTCTAATGTATAATATACGTTTCAGCCTAGGACCGTTCCTACAATTTGTGGGGTCCAGGGCATATCTCTTTTAGCGGGACCTGTAAAAAATGTAAACATACATAAAGTATTTTTACCTATTTGCTATTAGTAAAAACTAATAAGCTATTACCTATACTAGTACCTCACTTAATCATTTAACGACTTGAAAACAATAATAAATCATTTTAAGACCTCAGTGCAACAACAAGACATCTCCATATTTTGGTCGTAATTAGTTTTTAATTGCACATTATTAATAAGAAAAACTGCGTCATTTTGTGTAAGAACCAGTAAAATCCGTATGTTAAATACAGAGATATCATATAAATGGATATGACGTCTTGTTGTTGCATAAAAAATATTTAATTAATTACGAGTACCTATGTATATATTGGCAATGCACAATAGGCAACACAATCAGCTGAAATTTTTTCGAGGGATTTTTTTCTCCATAATATTGACAGTAAGAACTTAGTTTAATACTATATTATATATATGTTTAGTCTATGGTACTGCCACTTATAATATTACAGTATTTATATATATCATATTATATAAATTTATCGCTCGCCTTATACCTACAAATGTTTACGGGACTTACAATATCATGTGTGATGAATCATGAATGTGTGCATCATTATATAATATATAATAACAAAAATTAATTATATTTCCTGGTCTATCCCCGTCTTTAATTATTTGATTACTATAATTAATAAATAAACTTAATTTATGAAATGTGCAATACTATTATAACACACTTATTGACTTATATTATAATACCTGCTTATAATATCCGTTTTTTTAATGCTACATTTTTATAAACTTTACTGTAAGCACTAAGCAGTTGGTACCTACATCGTTTATTTTATGAAATATTTATTTTTAAATACTTTAAATTAGTACCTATATGAAAATATTTACCTCTAAATTAAAAATGTTGTACGAGTTATTATAACTAAGTTAATATTTTAACATAAATAATCAAAAAGTAACATCGTATTTTTATTGTAAGTATTTAACTATACTTTTTCGCATTCCTACATTTTAAATACTTATGAATGGTAAACTAATTGTTCTACATTCTATATTTAATTAAAATTTAATTTATTTTCAAA
>NC_042495.1:41924758-41935006 GCF_005508785.2 Acyrthosiphon pisum | reverse complement strand
ACTATGGAAATTTCAAATTTTGACTTCCCGATTGCACCAACTAGATTCACTTTCCCATCAAACAAGGTACTGTTGAAGAAAATCGAAGCAGTTTTACTGCCTCAAACCGTAGTGTTTCATGCACAAAAAAAAAAAAAATTAAAAAAAAAACACATATCATTGTAAAATCAATACATTCATCGTTCCACTCAGAATCTAAAATTTGTCCACGGAAACCGTGGTTGGAACTCGAGGTTTATGCCCAGTTCGCCGACACCCAATTCGCCGATACCTGGTTTCTTAAATAAAAAAACCAGTTTTTAATGGTTTTTAAAATAAGCTCAATTCGCCGACAAATGATATTGGTGACATGCTTTGTTGCATTGCAATATAACTATAATAGGTACTATTATAACCTGTAAATTTATTTTATCGTGAGTATAACAGGTACTTATCAGCTATGATAAATATTATATCGGTAAAGTTATGATATCTGTAAACTTATTTAATGGTGAGTATAAGATAGTATTATAGGTACCTATCACATTATAATTGACATCCATCAATATATTATATATATATAACATAAAAGTCCACTGTGGTTTTCAAATAATGATTATATAATTTTAGTTTGTAGTTGTATTTATTTATTTATAAAGAATCTTGTATTACATTTTTAAATCTTAGATTTAAAAAGAAAAATTTTTACGAATTCTTAACTCGAAATAATTTGCAAATTTTCGTGATTTTTACATATTTTGTCAATTTTTGAACTTTAAATGCTAATAAAAAAAAACTGTGACTAAGGATTTTTAATATTTTTCATCTGCTTTTGAAACAATATACTAGGAGCCTTTTATTAAATTTTCAAGCTTTTTTAATCAACAAATAAAATTTTATTGATTTTTTTAGAAAAAAAACTAAAAAAAAATGAAAACTGACAATGTCCGTACAGAGCTCAAAATAAGTCAAAATATTTTGAAAATGTTATGGTGTATAGAAAATGCTAATATAAACATTCAGTCAAAATTTCATGTATCTACAGTCATTTTTTTTAAAGTTACACCAAAAACCAAATTCAATTTTGCGTAAAAATTCCCGTTTTTCCTTAATTTTTCTTTGGTTTTTCTTGGCACTTTTGAAAGTTACTGGGAATTTTAAATTTTGACCTCCCCAATGCACCAACGATATTCACTTTTCAATCGAATAAGATACTGAAGTTGAAAATTGAAGTATTATTTCGACACAAAAAAAAAAAAAACACACATCATTGTAAAATCAATACATTCATCGTTCCACTCAGAATCTAAAATGATTGTATTATTAAGACCAATAACAACAAATTATTGATAAAAAAAAAAAAATAATGATAATAGTAATATCAAAATCCCTGATAAAATTTAGCCTATATCCTTCCCCGAGATATAATCTATTTCTGTACCAAATTTCATCGTAATCGATGAACGGTTTTGGAATGCATAAAGGACACTACAGGTAGTCGGGTACAAACATTGTTTGTCGTTTATATACATAGGTCATAGATAGATAGATTGTGGTTAAATGTACCCACCAAAAACATATACTTATGTAAAATGAGAGCTGAGTTCGATACTATATTATATGACTTGGTTGTTGACTTCAACGACAAAAGAAGTGAGATATAAATGGTCAACTTAGGATAATATATTGAAGCCTAAGGTCTGACTAAAATGTAAAAAAAAAAATATACGTACTTATATTACTTATATTTTGTTACAGGTACTTTATTTAATTATAATGTGGGACTTTTGTAGGAACAATAGTTAGGGAATAGAAATAAAAAAACACGAGAACCTATTTCATAAAAAGATTTAACGTGGTTTTAGAGCGGTCAGAAAACTATTTTAAAATCATAATATTTACTCAAACCATTAAATATGATATTTTATGCTTATCACAAAAAACTACAGTTAGTAAGTAGTAACTAGTAAGACGTAACACTAAACAAAATTTCAAAATACCCATAGAAGTTTCACGCCCTTTATATTTGATATAAATAATTTCTGTATAAAAAATTGCTTAATTTATAATGTATACTTTTTAATATAAAATCGTAGGCTTTGTTTTATTATATTTCACCGTAAAGATAGCTACTAAATCTTTTTTTTTGTACACTTCAAATTATTTAAATATTACGAGTATTTAACGCTTTAATAGCTACATTTTTACGATTATTGGTCAATGTATTAAAATTATTTTAAGTATAAATGTATGGCTGTTGAAAGTGGGTCCTTTTTTCGTGCATTTAGACCAATAAGCGAAAAATAAATAAACATACTTCTGTCCAATTTTAGTTTAAAAATAAATATTTTAATTTGTTCGCGTCTTGTTTGTAGGGAATCGTTTTTTTTAGTAACACTAAACTAAAAGCGAATTTTGAAAAAAAAAAAAATAATTTGGTATTATACCTACTATACTATACTATAATTAAAAAAAAAACAAAAAATCGAAAATCAATTTTCTACATCAACTAGAAAAGAGAATAAAGAAATCAAATATGTTTTCAAAGTTAAAATCGGGCTTTTGGTACTGGGTGAAATTTTTCCCGCTTTTTAGGACTTTCATCTTGAAAATTTTCTGATCACAAAATGTAGTGTGATGTGTGACTGAGCGTATCTACGTAACGTATTTAAATAAATCTTAGCCGTATTTTATCTTTAGTTACATAAAGCGTTCAAGGAATACATGCACATTAATGGTCGGTCACTTGTTACTTCACATAATAATATAGTCACACATCACTCTCGTTGGACATAGAATGTTGCCTGAATCCGACCCCTTAAAAATAGTTCACTTTCATTAGCCTTAAGTATGATATTATATTTATAAATATCGCAAAAATAACCACATGCATATTTTGCGCTCAAAAATGCATATTGTTAATATTTTTCTATATAGGTAAGTACGTATAAATAGGTATGAAAATACGAAATGTAACCGCATTACAAGTGATCTCTTTTTTTAAGTCCATTTATGAAATATTTAATCTACATTCAGATATTACAGTGAGAATGAGAGTATTTTAATATTATCCCTATTCCACGGGTGTTAAAACTTGAAATGATTTGATCCGACCATGTTGTTATATTATGTCAATACCATTATTACATCAATTACCTACGTACCATATCATGGTGTATTATGAACTAATGCGATAAACTGATTCGTGATATAAATAGAGTAAAATAAGTCTAAATATTTTGAAGATATAATTTAAATAAATAAATAAACGTAGGTAATTGTAAAAAAAGTCTCAATGATTATAATCTTTTTAAATTGTAACAAAATTACTGAAATCGGCATTTTTCATTTAATAAAATTATAATATAGGTAAGATATTAATATTTGGTGAAAATGTCCACGGTTACTTGCTCATTTTTGTAGTCAATTGTATTTAGGTTAGGTATTATTATTAGCAGACAACAGTACCGATATTAGTTGTTTAATCGCAAAACAAATTGAAGAATTTTAAGTCTATAATATTGTAATACGATGAAAAATAGAAAGAGCTGCAAGTATGATAATATAACACAAATTACAAATTGTATAACTTTGGTAGACTTGAAAACAATTAATTGTCGAACAGACCGTGACTAATATCCAGATACATTTCCTAAAACCATAACTATAACTTACAGGTTATAGACCTTGAGTTTTCATCAAATAAGTCTGAAAAATGGAAAAATAAATAAATGTATTATGCATTGACATGATATGGATAGAATATTTAAAACTTTTTTTTTGATAGCTGAATAAAATAAATAACTTGTAACATATACGACTATAATCCTGTTAATTAAAAGTACTTAGGTACCTATACCTATATTAACTCAACACATCTAATAGAATTATAATAATTAAATATTCATTATTTTTAACGTGCATTTGGTTACTGCATTTTAAAGCAGAACTCATAAAATATATTCAAAAGTATTGCAAACAATAAGTTACTGGACACAGATATTTTAAAATAAATGAATACCTATTAAGTGCTAACTGAATTAGTTATTCGGTATTCTAACTATAAATATTTGATATATGTTATGGAAATATTTACATATCATTGGGATATTTAGAGACGACTGGAGATTCTTTATTATCAATTATCATGGCTAAGCCACATTAATATTTATCTTAAATATAATTATTCTATGAACAAGGATTAATTGTCAAAATCATTTATCAACCACTCGCTGTATGAATAATAAACACTAATACACTATTACTACAAAACAATATAGAAATGACACCAGATTAGCTGATCGGGTTTTTGTTGACCTGCGTGGTGTGAACTGAAGTCTGATCATCCGTTACGCATGGAAACCATTGATGATATAATATAATATAATATTATTACATACATATATTATCAATGATGAAAACGAACCACGCACCAACCTAAGGTTACGCGTTTGTTTACCTTACCACTTTACTTGAGTTACGGAAACGTTTACTGCAATGGCCAACGGGCAACGGTTTTCAATTCCACAATCGCCTGTTTCGGCCAAATCAGACAGTGTCGTATACGATAGGTATATTAGGCCTGATATTACTATGTCATTATAATAACTATATTGATAAAATTACAAAAACAACTGTTTATTTCTCGTTCAGCATGATAAGAGTAACATCTTCCTTAATACATCCCTTTACTTATTTTTAGTGGTAGACAATATATTATTAAAATTTATAAAACATTACAGTGTTAGTATACATATTGAACATCACAAGAAAATTAAATCAATTACTATGGCATATACAATAACTGATGGCTGTTCGATTTGTTCCTATAACAGAAGTATAATATAAAAGATTATTTTGTTCAACTACAGTCTACAGCTAAATAATTATAATTTATAGCTAATAGATATTCAATTGTTTAAACTTAAATAGTATGATAATAATAATATATTAAAATAAATACTGAAAAATATAGGTCAAACCACTATCATGAAACTGAACGGATGAAGAAATAATAAATCAACTCGGAATAGACTAAATAATATCTTGGAATCTTAACGAGTAAATAAGAACAGACAAAATATACATCCAACCCAACTTCAAATTTGAATATTTACAAGGTTAATTCTAATTTCTAAATATTTCTCAAATATTATACTTTTAAGTCAATACAATGTATGATGTAACACCTAGTAACATCTATATTAAGTAATTCAAAACACACATTACAAATTATATGAATATTTGAATAGTAGGTAGACAATGCTATTATAAAGTTTATTTAGTATAAGCAAACAATCATTACTTAATTATTATTAATATCCATATTCCATATTATAGGTACAACAATCCCTATAGATAAATGTATAATATATTCTATCTATACCCTATTGCTTTATATATTTAATTATATTATATTAAAAATTATACTGCTGAACAAAAAATAAGAGCGTACTAATATGTCTGTAAATTTTTAGAATAACTAAAAATTAATTGAAAAAAAATACTAAATGGTTGTATACTTACTGTACATATTGTAATTATATTTTGAATAATATATTTTAAATATTATTTTATGTCAGTAAAAGTTTAAGGATATTGTTATACTATTTATTATGTAAGCAGAATATTATTGTGGACATACAGTATAACTACATCTCGACTGTCTATATTTTTACAGTATTTTTTCTATTAGACTGCATTAAGCTACCTACGTATTTATTATACCCATTTGAATAAACGGTTTCAATTTATGGATGTTTGTATAGATGTATTTTTAGTTAATAGGAATATTAGTATAGTTTATTTTCATAAATTAACGTTAGAATATTTACATTTTTATAAAATAATATTATATAAGTAGGTACCTATACAAATTATATATTATACATTGTTCTTTTTAAATTCAGTACTTATTTATCACATTTATCAAAAGCAATTTTGAAGTGAATACTACCTATGAGAAATTTAGAAAAAATGGATGCATACTATCTGCTTCTTCAGAAAAACTATGGTATTTATGGTTTTCGTGGCGTAGCTAAAAATCTTAGAACAAATTTTGACAAATCGTTACCAACGAGTATCAATTAATCACACATTTTGTGAAAATAAAGTTTTTAACCTTGGTATCCCCCAAGGAACTGTCTTAGGCCATTGTTTTTGATTATTTATATACATGATTTATTAAATATCTAATATGAAGATTCGATAATACACTGTTTTGCAGATGACATCATTATTTTAATAGCTGATCTAGAAAAAGGCGGTCAAGTGGATACCGTTCTGCTGTACATTAAGTGTTGTATGGGTCACTGTAATGGGTGGGTTAAATTTGAATTTAATGATATAAAATCATTGTATATGAAAAACAATTCTGAGAGAAGTTGATCTGTCAGCCTATCTATTACTAAGTACCTATATTTTATAATATTATTGCTTTTAAAGTAATTTACCATAGATAAATATTAGATATAATACTATATTAGTAATACAGTGGGTTGAATACATTTTTGTCTATAACATTGCATTTAAAATTGTCATTGTGTTTAAGATATAATAGTATAATTTAAAAGTTATAAGCAACCACAAATAATATTTTTTAACAACAACAAAATAACTAAAATTGTAATTTTTTGTTTAAATGCCTGATCGTCCAAACATGTTGATTTAAAATGCCTATAGTAAATTGTGTTCACATATTTTTTATATTTTTTGGTTATTGTATGCACCTTGTATTACAATTTCAAGTATTATCTAGGTATACAAATTTAAAAATGTATACTACTTATACAATGATTAGCAGATTTTCAGGATTTTGACGAATTTTGTCAACTTTTTAGCCTTAAATACTTATAATAAAAAATCGTGACTATATGAATTATTAATATTTTGAATGCCAACGGACGTAATTATTTCTTTTACATTTTAATATTCTGTGTTACTTATGGTCATTGATTATATACATATACATTAAACATATTTTAAAAATATAAAAAGGATTATTATCTTTTTAGTGCAGCGTAGAACATAATTGCATACATATATAAAATAATAATAATAATAATAATAATAATAATAATAATAATAATAATAATACAATAATACATACCTATAATTGTATGGTAAATATTTTTGTTTTAAATTAAAACCAATTTACGGTCAAACCTATTCATAGTTATATTTTATTGAAACGTCGATAAATCTTATCTGCTATATTATATATATTTTTCAAGCCTGAAAAAATCTAAATTGGAATTTGTACAAAATTAATAACATTAATATTCGTCTCTACCATAAATATTTATAAATGTAAATTTTTGATAGTAAAAATTAATTGTAGATAAACTGCATATATTATGTTTAATGACAAACAAAAAACAATTCAACAAAGAAAAATAAACACGTTTCATTATGAAGGAGCATCCACTGCCTTCAGGACACAGAAGTTCCGCACTTATTCTTGCCCCCTCTAAAATCTATATATATATCCGAACTCCTATAGTATTTAATCAGACTGTAGCAAAATATCATCTACTTGAAATTAATTTACTTAACGAAATATTTTGATATCATCTGCAAACATAAATTTAAAGCAATTTCGTTAATCAAAATTTGTTTCAAAAAATAAGTAATACCATTAGCATTAATAAATGAGATCCTTGAGCAACTGAAGCCAATATTTTTAGATCAATATATAATATTATTCATAACCAGTTTGGTTCTTAACGCTAAACTTAATTATGTCTGCTGTTTTTTTTTATATTGGTTTCTAAAAAAAAACAATACATTGAGGGTACCTGAACTATTGGGAATCGCCACAACATACAGTGGGACAAAGATGGCGGCGGGAACTGGGCATGTAATCACGGAATGCACCAGGCGTTGTAATGTAATAATAAACTATTATTACGCAACTCTAGAGTCGCGAATCGTAATACCAACTTATTATTATTAAACATCTCAAATAATATTTTTATGGTTCATAATATTGTACGTGTATAAAACATAGTTCTTATTTTCCAAAATACTACAATTTCAATTCTATCATCTGATTCTAATAGATACCTAATGTAAACACTATTAGGTAAAATTATTTATCCACTTTCAATTATTTATATTTATTTATTATTATTAAATATTATGTACTTACATTTAATACAAAAACTATTTAATACCAATACCAAAACGCGAGGGGTGTCACGGTCTCCCTGCAATGAATATTGGTTATCATCAAACAACTAGTGGGTAGTCTATTATTAGCACGAACTATAATATTATATTATTTCGATTTGTTGTTTTTAACTTATTACCTATTCAATACTAATTGGGTATTTGCATAGTTATTATTAGCACACACGGTAGTGTGATACAAAAACATATGGCTTTGGTAAATTGCAATTGAGAACTGCATTATTTTTTACGTATCGTTTAGTGGAGGGCCCGAGTGTGTCTAAAAAGTAATAGATATAATTCAAGTATGATGACCATAACATTTAATAAACCCGTATCTACAAGAAAAGTTATATGTACCAGGTAAAAAGTAATCGGAAAGTCTGAAGTGTAATGAATATACTATCATGTGTTCTGTAATATTATTCCCAATTCATAGTTTATTTGCCCAACAAGTTCTTCCACCTAGTCTTTCTTTTAATGTCTTTTGAATTTAAAAATTTAAAAAAAACAATTATAAAGATAAAAATTATGTTGTCAACATTAGTCAATGATAACTATGATCATGTTTTAATTAACACCAAGCTCATATTATTATGTTCTCGCCAAATACCTATTCGACTGTTGTCAGGGTGCCCAGTTGCTCTAGTTGAAATGCATACCACCAGAGCGCGTATCTGATCTCAGCAAATTCCTACTTAATAATAATATAATGAATTGTTAATTAATTCATATAAATATAACTTGTTCTACACGAACGTATCGATGAGGACCAATCTGGGTCTCATAGTGTACATAAACATATTATCAACTATAGATTTTTTAATTATAAAACTGTGAGATAAAAATGTAAAATAAAAGCAGGGAAGTCGCTCGCTGTAGTCTGTTGAGTAGGTGTCTAGTTTTTTTCATCATTGAGTAGGTCACTATAATGGATATATTCAATTGGAATTCAATGAAAAATCACTTTATCTACGCACAAAAAAATTTGAAGTTGTATTAACTACGAATATTGTCAGTGCCAAACACATTTTGGCATTGATTTTCACATACTATACTCCATCACGATTGTTTTAATACTATAAAATTGTTCACACTAGGTAATACCTATTTTAATGTAAACTCTTCTTGCCTCTTGGAGATAATACAATACCCGATTTTGTTTTGCATAAATATTATAGCAGTTGTTTCTTTTAGTTATCAAATACAAATATAACATGTTTAAAGCGCAGCCTATTGAAGGTTGAATTAATTTATCCCTATTTTACCTTATACCTATTCTACCTATATATTCTTACCATATACCTAGGTAGTAGTAGGTACGTAGGTACACAATAAATTATTTTGAGGGAAGACTTTGTGTCCAGTGTTCACCTCTATTACTAAAACTATTTTATAATGTGTTTGTATTGCTATTAATAATTATTTTTTAAAGATAGCATGAACTAATTTTTGAGAAAAACAAATCGAACATATTTTATTATATTGATTATAAAATTATATATTACAAGGTATGATTGTTATTAACTTAGTAGTTCAATTTTCACTTAAATAATTTGCATTTTGCACATCTTCTGATCTTTATAAGTTTGCCAATGTTTTCAATAGTTAAACTTTCAACGCTTATAGCAACAAACTGAAGGTACTTATATATTTTTTGATATTTTTAAACCAATATAAATAAAAGTGTAAAACTCGGAAAGAGCCTTGTATTACATTTTAAGCTTTTTGATCAAGCGTAATATTTTTTATTAACATTTATAGAAAATAAACTCAAAAATGTCAAATGCCTAATAAATAGTTTACAATTATTAGTCTAAATCAAACACTTCACTGTATACAGAAAAGATAATTTAAGTCATTTTGAAATTTCTTAAGTATCTATTTTTAATATTCTTAGAATATTAAAAAATAAAAATAATTTTTTGAGTACCTATAGGTAATTTGTTAATATATGTTTAAATATCAAATTTCGTCAGCATTCGAATATACCTCATAAAATGAAAGTGAAACCAACATACAATAAGTGCAGGGGCGGACTGCCTAGTGTGGTGGAATGGCCAACCCCGCCTCGGCCTGACCGAAAATTCGGGTGGATAA
>NC_042495.1:41921767-41924175 GCF_005508785.2 Acyrthosiphon pisum | reverse complement strand
AGTTGGTCCCTAAATAAGTGACGTAGCTAGGGAGATGTGTTGAGTGTTGTATTTATGCCGAAAATATATTATGTATTATATGATTCAGATTTCTAAAAAACTAGTTTGTCATATGGTTCTATTTCATATATTTTATATTAGATTCTGAGTGGAACGATGAATGCATTGATTTTACAATGATGTGTGTTTTTTTTTAATTTTTAAATTTTTTTGTGTCTGTCATCACGTTTTAGGACAGTAAAAGTGCTTGGATTTTCTTTAAAAGTATCTTTTCTGATATGAAGGTGAATTTAGTTGGTACTTTGGGGGGTCAAAAGTAAAGGAAAATTAAGGAAAAACGGGAATTTTTACGCAAAATCTGTTTTCGATAAAATCGATTTTGGTTTTTAGTGCAACTCTAAAACAAATGACCGTAGGTACATAAAATTTTGACTGAGTGTTTATATTAGCATTTTCTATACAACATAACATTTTCCAAATATTTTGACTTATTTTGAGCCATTTACGGACATTTGTAGTTTCCGTTTTTTATTTTTTTTTTCTATAAATATCAATAAAATGTTATTTGTTGGTTAAAAAAGCTTGAAAATTTAATAGAAGGTTCCTATTATACTCGTATTGTTTCAAAGGTAGATGAAAAAAATTAAAAATCCGTAGTCACAATTCTTTTTTATAAGCATCTAAAGTTCAAATATTGACAAAATACGTAAAAATGACGAAAATTTGGAAATTATTTTGAGGTAGAAATTCATGAAAAATTTTTCTTTTTAGAACTAAGATTTTAAAATGTAATACAAGATTCCTAAAAGGATAATCTACCTTTATCAAAAAAAAAATGTCTATAAGAAACTCAAATTAAATTTTTATGATCGTTTGAAATTCATATTTTTACAACATTTGGTATTCACTCGATTTCTTACGTAACGATTTTCTTATTTTGTTGTAATTAAAATAAAAATGACTGTAGATACTTGAAAATTTTACTGAATGTTCATGTTAGAATTATCTATACATGATAAAATTTTGAAAATAATTTAACTCTTTTTGAGCTTTTTACGGATATTATCAGTTTTCAACTTTTTTAGTTTTTTTTTTCTATAAATATCAATATAGTTTTACCTGTTGGGCCAAAATTGTACAAATTTAATACAAGGGATCTGACATGTTGTGACAATAGCAGTTGAAAAATATAAAAAATACATAGGCACAACTTTTTTTATAAGCATTTAAAGATCGAATTTTTACAAAATTTATCAAATTTAAATTTGAATAATTATTTTGTAGTTAAAAATTTATAAAATGTTCAAATTTTGTATCTAAGATTTGAAAATTAAAAACAAGATTCCACGTAAGTAATTAATTCTGTTACCAAAAAATCTAAAAAATACATTTACACAGTTTATTTTTATAGTCATTTTAAGTTCAATTTTTGACGAAATTACATATTAAAAACCTAGAATAATTATTTTAGTTATTTGGTTGTGATTGTATAATATTATTCTTGGGTATACTTGAAACTTCTAAGTATACTATTATATATCTATGATAGTATCACGGTTTGTTGTTAATGTATAATGCGTTATAATTACCTAATAGATATTGTGATATGATTAATTTGGAATTTATTATAGGTCAATTTTTTTTTAATACCATTGACTATATAACATTACCTATGTCTTACACCTAGATTGACATACCGTCCCCGCTTAGAATCGTTTTTCTTATACAATGATATTATATCATTGAATTCAAATTTAATACCATCCATGATACAGTGACCCACTTGTAACATACTGTACAGCAGAGTGACATCCACTTACCCACCTTTTTTTAATATGAAGGTTGATGATTTTAATAGAAAGTGTGTAAAGCCTATATGTCATATTAAAATATACCCCCACCCCAAAAAAAAAAAATACATGCCTGTATTATACAATCTCCCGCTTGCTCAAAATCTTAAACAATAAATATTATATATTGTAATATTATAGAGAATCAAATATTATTTATAATCATTAATGAATTCACACCATTTCTATTCAAGGTTTTTGTGGAATATTTAGTTTTATAGTTATGTGAGTTATGTCGTATCTATGTATAACACTTTTTTTTTAAATTTTAAGTCAAAGAATGGAGGAAATCGCAAGGATGGTAATAAGAATAATATGGTAGGTAGTTGGAGTGGGGAAATTATTCTTGAACTTGGTCTTGATAATCGAACCGTAACCAGTTTCAGTGAATCGTAGTTCAGTTGCCTTAGTGGATAGATCAGAGCTGTATCTCTTAGGCAAGAAACGTAGTGAAACGGGTAAAAAAATTCAAGTAAGTTACGCTTAAAAATTCACTTAATACTAATATAAAAACAATTTTTTTAAATAATATTTTATCTATGACATAAAAAATACAAT
>NC_042495.1:41909220-41921717 GCF_005508785.2 Acyrthosiphon pisum | reverse complement strand
GATTATTATATTGATTTTATACAATGAAGTGTGTTTGTATACACGATAAATAGTTGATAAAATGTTTCGATATTTAACTTTGAGGGTAGTCTCTGATAGAAAA
This sequence comes from Acyrthosiphon pisum, assembly GCF_005508785.2. Lineage (NCBI taxonomy): Eukaryota > Metazoa > Arthropoda > Insecta > Hemiptera > Aphididae > Acyrthosiphon > Acyrthosiphon pisum. The sequence continues at coordinate 41,921,614 of NC_042495.1, read as the reverse complement.
TTGAAAACTCAGTATTTTTTAAAAAAATTTAAATAAAAACGAGAATATTTACACAAAGACGATTAATTTTTTTTTTTGGTGTAACTCAATGACAATTGACAAATAACTGTTAGTTGCAAATTTTTACCAAATGCTTATATTTGGGACTAGCACAAAGTGAGTTTTATAACTGAACGAACCTTATAGACGAAACGGAGCAAGAAACAAAAAAAATGTGTGATGGATTATGATCATTATTTTGTAATTTCAATTTAAAAAATTTACTTTTACACAATACATATTATTATTAGAAATTTCACATTTTCGATTTTTTTTTAGTTTTTTTTAGTTTTTTAGTTAGTATTTTGACATCTTCTTCTGACCGACTTCACGTAACTACTTTTTTTTTAAATTTAACTTTTTTTTTATATATCATCCTCTTTTACTACTTAAGGGGATGTAACAAGTTTCCAACAGTGTGCATTAGTGACACGGTTTTATTTTAAATTAATTTTAATTTAATTTTTTCTGTTATGGAAACATTCATTATATGTATATAGGTACTATATGATATACATTATACTTTATTTACTCATCATGAAAATGTGTTTCTTGAATGCACGCTGTATTCAAAAAGCGACTGGCCAATGAATAATAAAATTAGTAGTAATATAAAAAAAATAATAATAACATGATATAATATAAAAATATCTAAAAACATATCTATGTTGCTAAAACCTTGACAATGTATTTGAGGTTTCTCATAAACTGTATTTTTTATTTATTTAAAAATATTAAAGATACTTTTTTGTTATAAGCATTTTAAGTTTAAAGTTTGACAAGATTTGTCAAAACCACATACATTTGTAAATAATTGTCTGGTTAAAATGTATAAAATTTTCAATGAAACACAAAGTTCCTCATAATTACTTCGTATTGTAACCAAAAAATCTGAAGAAAAAAATGTAGGCACAATTTTTTTCTATCGATATTTTAAGTTCAATATTGGACGATTAGATATTTAAATGAAGAATAACAATTTTAGTTGATTTGTTGGAATTTAAAAATATTATTGCTGGCTATTTGAAACTTTTAACGAATATTATAATTATATTTTATACACACAATGACATTTTAAAAATATTTATATTAATATTATGTTATTTCCTATATATAGTATTAATACCATATAGTAAAATAAATTACTAAATTTTTTTTTTTTATTATATTTAAAACATTTACCATCTATACAATGTTAAGTACAATAAGCAAATTTGATAATTTAATGGTTGAAATGACAGGAGAAATAACATTAGTGAGCAGGCACTCAGCAGCGCCTCCCGGTCGGGTACATACTAAGTATCATTGGTTTTTATTTACCAGTATACAACTTTTAACAGTAGATATTTCCATTTTGTTATTGAATTTTTAATTAATTTATACTTATAAGTCAACTGCAGTTACTGCAATGAAAAACACAATAATTTCCTTATACATTGATTCGTGTTTGTAGAGTTTTAATTTGTAACGTCAATACTACACACTAAAAATATTAAACGAGAATTTACAAATTTGTATCGTGAAGGTCGCGAAAAAATTTAAAAGATAAATCATAAGCCAGTTAGATTATCCAATAGACAATAAAATAATATGAAATCTATATAAATTTAGACTCAGGGTAGTATTACTTATTTTTAACCTCTCTGAGTATGTATAGGTAAATACGCTTAATAAGTACCTAGGTACCTAACCTATAATTATTGTACAAATAAAAACAACAGAAACTAATGGTATGCAAATATAGAATTATAATATTCTTTATTTATTTTAAACAATACAACGTTTTATTTATAATATATTATATAAAATACATAGGTGTATATACCTATTATACATATTATTTCACATGCTTATATGAAACAAAGGCATTCAAAAATTACTAACGAAATGTAGATGTTTAGTTGCGAATTTCATTGAACTTCTCAATCGATATTTTGACGATACTTGATATTATGTTCATTCTACTACGAATAAAGATACATGCACTTCAGTAAAAAAACTACGCATTTAAAACATAATAACAACATATTAAAAAATTAAAAATACATGTTTTAATTTATTTTATAGTGAAGTATAATATTTCATATTTATCTATGGCAGCTCATAATATTATAATATTTTTCTCATACCTACTAACTTAAGGTTTTCAATAATATTATTCGCGTGTAATATGAAGAGTAGTATTCATACAATAGGTGACTTGAGCCGGTGATTGTAATTACCTATACAATATTACTATAGTAAATATTAAAAGCTAATGGCCATAGTCACCGGGCTTAAGTTCAATAAAAAAAACCGTGTTACACCCAACAGGAGTTGAACAATCAAAATTTTTTTCCGGGAAACGTTAGATAATTCAGCTGGTTTTGAATAATACGTATTCAATTATTTTTGTTTTAATAATTAGAAATGTTGAAATTCGTGAAAAACAAAAATAATATATTTATTTATTATGACGTAGGTATGAATTCCTACAATATTATGCATATAACATACCTAATACTTGTAATTCATATTACTTATCATTCGATCTCATAGACTTTACATAGGTAGTTATTGATTTTATATTTCAAAATTAAAGCATAAAAATTAAAATATATTACAACATTTTTGAGATTCATGAATTTTAGTTTTAACTTTGAAAATAAAAAGCGGGTAAGTGGGTAATGCTCTGCTGTAGGTACATTTGGTGTTTAGAGAGTCACTGTAATGGATGTGTTAAATTTGAATTTAATAATAATTGTATACGATAAACGATTCTGAGCGAAAACGGTCTGTCAGCCTATTTACGAAGTACCTTTTATGATATTATTGTGATAAACATAAAAGTATTTCATTTTACTATTAGGCATTCATTTTTTCCAAAAAAATTGCATTTGAAAATGTCATTGAGTGTATACTGTATACAGTATAATGTTTTCTAAAAGTTTTAAGTACCTACCCACTCGTATTATACTATTATATAACACTTCATAAAAGTCACTTGAGGAAAACTATTTAATACATTAAACGTTCGGGTACAAATATTTAAATCCTAGCATAGAGCATAGCTTTACATGCAAAGTATTCTTTGTATACTATATACTGGATGTTGCATGTTAATACAAACAGAAAACAATTATTTTATCTAGCCAATACCCAATGCATTATTATTGCAAGATAACTTTTTTATTTTAAATGATCAGGATAAAGCCATTAAATATAGCTTCAATATATACATTATATTTTCTGTGGGAAGTGCTTGAGACCTATATATACATAGTACGTATTAATATAGGTATTATATTCAATAACAGTATTCATATAAGCAATAATTAACAATTCAAAAAATTTTTAAAGAACTATAAATTAATATATTATTTTAATAAGTATTTATTTAAATGTATACATTAATACCTATAGGTATTGAACGGAACATAGGTTTTATACTAGTACAGTACTACCTCCCAATCTTATAGTAAATAAAAAGATCATTATACACTAATGGCCTTCGATGATCTGGTAGTTAATAATTATGTAATAGATATAAGAGTATCACAATACAAGTACCTGTACAATTAAGTAATGGTTCATAAACTTTACTAAAATAATATACCACGTGAATAGGTGAATTTATGTATACATAATATATTGTGTTATAAATAAATTATAAAAATTAAATTTACAGTAACATATATATTTAATATGATATATTAAAAGAATAACAAAATTATATTATTGAATCATTTGAATGTATTGAGTTTTTTATTCAATTTTTAAAAATGATAATCAGTCTTCTATTTATCTTTAATAATTATAAAGTAAACATTATAGTTTTGTTTAAGTCTATGAGAACTTCATACTAATATTAATATAATATGATTGAAAAAAATAACCAAAATTAAATTTATGCTAGGTCAAAAAGCGTGAAACTTTATAATAGGTACAAGATCCCACATGTTCTTTTAGCAATTTAAAAATATTTAAAATACATAAACACGATTTTTTTTTATAAGCGTTTGAAAGTTTAAATTTTGATAAAATTAATCAAAATTACGAAAATGTACAAATTATTTTGTAGTTAAAAATGTATAAAATATTAAATTTGTTTACCTAAGACTTGAAAATTGAATAAAAGTTCCTCATAATAGTAGTTAACACTGAAACAAAAAAATCTTTTTTTTTATTTATTTGAAAATTTAGGTACCTACAATCTGTATTTGTTAATACTATTTAAAAAAGATATTGACTGTCATAAACATACACATAATAATATAAAACAACAAATTATGCACAAGATGAGGGAAGTCAGCCAGAACCTTCTTATAGACTATAGTTAATTTATTAAATCAATATTATTTTAATAGGTCACGGTAGCGACGCCTCTTGATGCGGCGTAGTTGTATGTCAGGAAGAGTCGTGATAATAGATTGAAGACTAAAGACGTGTTAGGCTGGTGTTAGAGATTGAAGTGAACCCTGTTATAATATATTTTGGTTAGTTGGTCAACTGTTGCAATTTTCAAATCTTTGTGTAAGGTTTCATTCGTTACGTACAAATGGGCCGGAGGCTCTTAGCCTAAGGTTGGTGGACTGAAAGGCTTGAACGGCGTGAGTTTGATAAGGTTTTGGTGCATCCCCAGATTTACATACTATACGTCCAAATGTGTCTCAGTAGAGACTTGTACTTTGTGGATTTTGTGTGAATTGGTAGTTTGGATTTGAGTGTAGGTCAAAGCAGATGGAGACGGTTGATGAGAATTTTTCGTTTGGATTTTAAATATGGGCCTCAGGTTAGTCTTTCGCATAGTGAAATTACCAAATATTTTACCTTAGTCATTGTTGTAGGTATTCCGGCTCCTTAAAGTTGAAGTGAAGGGTGGTTATTTTTCTGAAGTGTAAATGGCACACTGAAAAATTTTACGGAATTTATTAAAATACTCCACTTAGACACCCAGGTGTTTTTTAAGTTGAGATGATTTTGGAGATAGGTTGAGGCTTGAAAAGGGTCTGAATTGGGGGTAAGTATAGGTGTATCGTCGGCATAAGTTGCTATTGTCGAGTTTTCTGTTTTTGGAATATCTGATATATATATAAAACAAATCACTTCCTTGAGGAACATCCATAGACTTAAAGAAATGGACGGAAAAATATTTATGATAACGCCGTGCAAGTGGGTAGAGCTTGTTCCGAGGATCGGGCATCTTATCACATTGTTTTATCATTTAAAAATAATAAAATTGAACGAACGCTCTAATTGGCTGTCCTCGGAGCAGAGGCTAATTTTCTCACTCTTATGATAAAACTCATGCTGTCTCTCTTAATCCGTTTGGCACGACCACGCCTCCCAGTCCTCGGGCCTAATGTTCCGTCTATTTCTTTAAGTCTATGGGAACATAAGTATAGAGATTGGGAAGTAGGAAGATATTGAGTCACCTTGTCAAACAGCAAATGTTCGTTTGTAATGGTAAGAGCGGATTATTATGTAGTAAAGAGCTGGAATAATTTTCTCAAACAATTTTGCTAAGTCTCGTAGTAGACTTCTTATAGGCCTAAATTATAGACTCTATAAGGTGATGGTAGATGTTTGAGTTTACCAGGTTTATGGTATAAGCACGCCTTGATATAAACGAGTAGAAAAGTTAAAGTTAATTGAATTTTAATGTCTTTTTAAATTAACTTTTTTAAATTAAATTTCCATTAACTTAATTTTTAGTAAAATAAATAACTAGTTAGGTTCTTTTAATCAAATCCAAGTTACATTAATTTATAAATTTATAAATAAGTAATAAATAGAATACAATTATTATTGATGTTGCATATTGCATAAACATTTAGTTTTTATTATTTTAAAACATATTACTGGATTTTTATGTATTAAAAACATAATAATAGTAATAACTCAACTTAGTAGGTAAGTTAATTGTAGGTTTCCATATACATTTTAACTTAACTGAGTTAAAAAAAAATTAGGATTAAAATTAACTTAAAATTTTTAATAGCAGCTTAATTTAAGTCAGTTAAAAATTATCATTAACTTGCCCAGGCTTGTGTATAAGTATTACTATGAAAAATGAGAGTCTCAACATGGAGTTGTAGATAAATATGAGAAGTAATAGTTTTATTGGATACCTAAGTGCTGTAATATTTCGTTTGTAATTAAATCGTACAGACGATTTCCTAATTTTAGCTTGTTTATTATGTGTCTTAGTTCATTTGGGGTTGTGTGTTTTTGTAGGAGCGAGTGAGAGACACCAAAAAATCTAATTAATATATATAATACAGTTTTTTATAGACATTATAAGTTAAAATGTAGACGAAATTAGATATCTTCGTATTAAACGAAGAATAATAATTTTAGTTATTTCGTGTAATTTAAAAATATTATTCGTGGTACTTGAAACTTTTAACATATATTATATTATTACCTATATTTTATACACAGAATGACATTTTAAAATGAAATGTTTTCAGCAAAAAATAATTCAACCTACGCCTACCGTATTAATAATAGTAAAATAAATAACTACTTCAATAGCAATATAAATCTATCATAAAATATACTTAGTAATACACGCTGACCGACTAAGAATCGCTCATAATCGTTTTTCTTATCCAATTAATTGATTTAAAATTGAACACGTCATATACATTACGGTGACTTTTCCTCAATGACAAGATGTCTACATTCAACACCTACTTTACAGCAAATCGGATACCAGCTACTTTCCCCATTTATTATATTTTGGTATCAATGAAATCGATTTTATTTCTAATTTGTAATCGTACGCAGTATGTGTTATAGGCTTAGCAGAATCCCTTATTAAAATTACATTATTGGTTTAAATTAATTTTAAAACTTGGATCAAATAAAAAAGTATTAGGATTTGAAACACAATACAACAATATTACATTTTTTATGGAAAGATTCACATACATTGGTTATGCGCTGAATACTAAAACTCTTTCCTGTCCATAAATGAGGAGGAAACATAAAACCATCGATGTATATCTACTACTCAGTCTGAAAATTTGATTAATTTATCATCTAACGGCTGTACCTATCTATTGCTGGTAGTTCCATTGAAAACACATTTCCAACAAATAGAAAAGATATGGAATTTTTTTTTTTACCTTACTATATAATAAACAAATTTACGATTGCAGATTGCACAAATGAATAGTACCTAAAATTAAACTTAATCTAAATATTGTATAAAATATTAAGCTACGTTTTAAAGCTTCTGCACTACGATCGGTATAACCAATACAATTATTCAACTTAAATCTAAAATCCAAAATAAGAATACAAATATGAATTAATTAAACTATACTTATTTAACTGTTTTCTGACATAATAAATTGTTTAATTTTGTTTCAGAAACGTATACCGTTATCCAATAAAATGGTATCTCGTTTTGCAGTATTTGCGTTATTCTTAGTCAGTGTCAACCCATCGTTGACAGGACCTACGAATATATTACCAACGTTACCAAATGCAATTATAAAATCAGAAAATTCTCAATGCCAACATGATAGTTTAAAGCTACAGTTGGGTCTGCAAAATATGACTCTTTGGGCACAACAAAGTAAGTTTTTCATAGTTAAGATAATATTATAATAGATATTTTATTTTCAACTATTATTTTATTATTACATTTAATAATAATACAATAATATGTTAGGCGTAGGTATTAGGTTGTAAATAATGATTTTTTTACAAACGACGTTATGCATCTTGCATTATTTCGACTTTCAAGTAGGTAACTTTCAAATACGCAAATGAAACAAAAAAAAAATAGTTTAACATATTTTAATAATTCGTAATTAATGATATAAATATTGAGGAATATTTATTTTTGCTTTCTTTACAATTACCATCTACTTAAACTGTTGGCGCCGATGTAGCTTCTGCAATTATAAAGGTGGCCATTCACAATGAATGACGATTCGCATCAACATATAGGGAAATCGATAGTTAAAAAATATAGCCTATAGGTAATTAAAAGGCACCAATTTGAACAACAAAGTATAACATAATACAATATAAACTAGGTACCTATATTATGTGTCAATCATAATTAGTATTGACTCGTGATTATTAACACTATGTTGTTAGTTAAATAATTTATAATATATTGTTCGTTGCCTTTAGTATATACGTGCCTATTGATTTTATACTATTATTTCGTGAGTGTACCATATTATAATAATTATTATTATTATATAAAGGAATTTCATACTATAGTAATTATTGGTGTTAATTATTAAGTATTATCTTAATGTGTTTAATGTTTACCGTCGTTAATTTATTAGGCAGTTTTACGTTTTTAACAACTAGTTAGGTATATTTTATTTTAGAATCATGATAATTAATTACGTACAGTACTACAGTGGTGGTCAAATAATTCTATCACAATGGGATGTGGCCGATTTTTTAATATACACCATTTAATCATTGAAAATATAATTTATGGTTATCATTTTATTCCTATATATAATGAATTATATATTATATTGAAAAAAGTTCATGTTGGCCGTTGTGGGATTCATCCCTATCTTCCTCCCAACGTTTGACAGTTTGACCACCACTGTTTGTGCGTAGACACGTCTTAATATACTCATGAATTTTGATTTTTATAATTTTTTTTTTATAGAATTCTTTATCGTTTTATTTTATAATTACTTATATAGTTATGTATATTTATTGACATTTCAATAATTACGTATTAAGCATTTGTTGGTAATGTAATTGTTTGGGTTTGTCTGTACGGGTGTGTTCAATGTAAAACGATAAAACCATAATTAAGTACTACGTACAGGGTCATTATTTTTTCATGAAACAATCATTATAGGTATTATTTTGGTTTCGAAAATTTAATTCGGAACTATAAAGTTAAATGACAAACTATAAATTGTGTGGAAATAGTTTTGACTGAAATTTATATTATAGTAACGTTTAGAATTTTTTAAATATCAAAACAACTGTCATAATGGGTGAAAATGATGATGAACGCCCTTTAATTTAGTTGCTCCACGATTTGCATGATTTTATTTAATAATGACAAGGTCCCGACCAAACAGCCTGCAAATTACTAATTTATATATGCTAATAATCGGAGAATATAAAACCCATACAAATCCAAAATGTCGATAAAGGGGAGGAGAGTGGCTGAATAAACGTTTACACTGAATCCCTCGCGTTATTTTAATTTTAAACATGTTCTGGTGCCAAGCAAATTCCAAACACGCTAATCTTATGCTAAATATTTAGAAAATGATTTTTTTGAAATTCATAATTGGGAGTATGGTGGTACGTTGTCATAAATTTGTACTCTAAACCGTGATTTTAATGGTCATATTGTAAGGAAATGTATAATTGTGCTAAAAAAAACCTATTGGTTGGCATGCTATCACATTATACAGACGCGTGTGGTTTTACCGGGTGGGTAAATATGGGGCACGTCATTCCAATATATTATTGTTATACAGTAACGTCTGTTAAAATAGTTAGACCTCTACAAATGACAATCCGATTGTAATATATTCGAATACAATAGTATTTGGATACTTTTTGAATTATAGATATTTTTTTTTAAATTTTATACAGTAGGTATCTATTTAAAATAAATGTTATAAGTATTTAAAAAAAAAATTTAAATAGTAAATATTAATATAGGTACCTAACTAAAAAATTCGCGAGTCGTGAAGTATGCTTCCTTCAAAAACTGTAACAAGTCCTAGTTCTCTACGGTAAAACAATTAAATAAAAGCATAACATATATCTAAGAATATGACATTATGTATATTGAAAATATCACAGTATGTAAATTATAATTTTCAATCATTTTTCAAATCATGTTTTTCAGTAGGTAACACGAGTACCTTGTACCTCCAGATAAGTTACTCCTAAATTTGTATGTGTCAAAAATACGAAACTATATGAAAGAATAAAATTTCGATAATATTTAAGTAAAACATAATACATAATGATATTATGTTCTGCTTTAATTTACAATTAAAATTTCGTTTAAATGTTAATTATATATAATCGTTTAGACAATATATGTGTCTGTTTTAAATAATATATTTTGTGTGAAAAAAAATAATATTGTTTTCAGTATTTTATACAACAATGGCAATGATTTTATTCAGCCACTCGGCTACAATTTAATATATATGTGTATAGTGTATACCGATCGCAAAATAAAATTGACAAACTAGTTTTTTCTTAGGTAACATGTGGCGTCCGTTCATTGACCGCAACGCAATCAGCTGATGCCGAAATCATTTTCGCGCATCATATACCTATACGCAGAATCTAACCATAATAACCTAACCCTGTTACATTATGACCTAACCTTATCTCACAAAACACTGCTGAAAATTCGAAAAAGTGTAATTTATTCCATTAACCCGAAAGTTTGTGACTGAAGCACATTATTTTCAGTCAATTGTCGTGTGTTTTGTATGACTTGTAATACGAATAGCAGGCGCTTACAACTTACAAGTTAACAATGCTATGTTATTATTTATTGTTATGTATACAAATTATTGTAATTATCTTCATAGTTTTTTTTTATTATTTTATATATTACGCGTTTCCTTAAATGTTAGCTCATAATTTATTCATGAATATTCTCATTAATTACAACTTAAGCAGAATATGGAATTAAAAATATACGTAGAAATTTAAAAATAAAGTAAACACTTATAAAATTACTACCACGGTATAAATAGTATACATTTTTGATATTTTTGTAAAACTGGAATTTTAAGTAGATGTGAATCACCAAATACACAAAATATTCTAAAAAATCACAAAGACTGGATTACATTAAAACCAGGAATAGCATGTTTTTTTATTTTAATTGAAACTTCAGCAATGCCAATTATCAGCAAAAGCTAATTATTATATTATTGTAATAACAATTTCGGAAAGTTGGTACACCACACTGCACATCGTAGACAATGTATTCGTAATGTAACATAAAACATTGTTAAAAAATTTGTTGTTTGAAACGCGGAGCAAGTAATAATAATAATAATAATGTAATAATAATAGACGGTTAGTATTATAATTTAAACGTTTAAATAATAATTAAAAAGTATAAAAAAACACATTATCCAGATACGCATGCCAGATAGCTATTTAAAGCCTATCTCTTTATTTATAGGCAAATTAGGGTACCTAAAAATTAAGAATTTAAAAAAAAAACATAATGTGTATATCGAATGTCTACTACAGTAAATTAGTGGGACAGGCATCATAAGTTCGGCTGAGGCCGCCCGAGGATATCCTATGTATTATATTGGGACTTACAAAGTATAATTAATTTTATAATAATTCAATACACTAATAAGTTATAAATTGATTATAGTATAAAAAACTATATGTGCATAGATATAATGTATTTTATGTATAATGCTATATTATTAATTGTTCTGTTTCTTTGGGATCTCTTCCTGATTTTTTTTTTAACTTTTAAATTACAATTTAAAATATTAAATAATTATTATCTATCTCCATAGTTTTACGTATCAGTTCTGTTGTATATAAACCACAATACAATTTAGGTGTGTCTACCGGATTACTTATTTATAAATATAATAATGCGGAAGTTATTCAAAATCTGATTTTTGGAATTTTTATATATACTTAAAGAGTATATGGACTATGGAGATATAAACTTCTGTTTTTCAAATGAGAACTGTCCTTTTCTACTGTAAATTATTTAGCGGATAATTTATCTGAAAATGTCAATGTTCCAAAATCAAAATTCGAACTAGTTATTTTTTAAATATTTAATTTTGTGTAGTGAGGATAATAGGTCTGTGCTCTATAATAATACGTTTGTGAAGATTATGTGGGCTATAATGGTGAGCTAACAATTTTAGTAATTATTATTAATCTACTAAAATTTAAAAATATATCACTATAATATACTATTACAATAATCTATACATATAGCCATATAGGTATGCGTATTCTGACTGACTAATTTATCAATGTAGAGCCTAAACTATGATAGCTAGTAACTTAAAATGTTTAAAATACATTCGTAACACGTCGAAGTGGAGCGTTAAGGTTAGGTAATTATTTAAAAATTCGCATTTTAAACAGGGGCGCCATTTGGGGGGGGGGGGGGTGTGGACTCGCACACCCTGTAATTTTGCTGTCCACAATTGGCCTAGGCCTAATTAATACTATGGCCAGATGGCCTTCAGTTTGCCAATCTTTAATTGTGCATGCACCGCAGCTATTCACTGATAATCATAATCCATAAATAATATTATAGGTAATATTGTGTTCTTTAAATTTGATAATTGATAAATTGAATAGGTATCACTTTATCCACTGGGCCCGCCCAAATATG
>NC_042495.1:41905869-41908931 GCF_005508785.2 Acyrthosiphon pisum | reverse complement strand
GAAAGAGCCCTTAGTTTTATAAGTAAATATAAAAAAAAATTAAGAATAACATGTTTTTTATTTGTAGAGATGTGGAAATATGTTATTTTATTTTTATTTTGTACTAGTTGATCCCGTGCACTTCGTTTCCCGTTAAATGTTCCAACTCCATATGACTCAAACTTTGATCAATTCGTTTTTAATATTCGGTGTATGGTGTTCAAAATCTATCTTAACTTTTCTGTTGCCTGGTAATGACGTAGTAAATAATAAAATAATAACTGTTTTACGTGAGTTTTTTTATGTAAGTTGATCATCTCCGGTTTTCCTCTTTTTGAGCATATATATCGTGATATTATATGTTTAATAATAAATTGTTGATTAATATTATTATTATAGAAAGATTGGTGATTTATTTTTTCTAAAAAAATTAATTGTTACTGTTATTTTGTTGCTATGGCAATTATAAATTATAATTTGACCTTTAATTGGCCACTCTTTATTTTTCTTTTATAAACCAATGAATTTACACTTCTGACTCCCTGGTGATCGTTAAAAAATACCTAGGCCATTTTTGACTTCAGACTGATACGTCTTATGAGCTCAAACTGAATATCTATGTTGAATTTCAAGAAAATCTGAGTAGTAGTTTTCAAGAAACTGCGTTATTTGAGAAATGGCCACTTTTTTTTATTATATAGATAATACCGTATTATACCAGTATTATACCGTATACCGACTGTGGTAATCGGGGGCCCGGATCATAAATATAAACGGGGGCCCGGGGTGCTACTTGGTGTATAGCACCCTGGGCCAGTCCGCCCCTGGTTACTGATAGACAAAAGACATACTTATAATAATATGCATCTATTCTATCTAAAAATATCTTTACTATACACTATATGCAGTATATACACAGAATGTATGAACGGTAAAATGTAATGTGTTAACTATAAAAATATGTTTTTATTAAGTATGTTTTTGATACTGTAATGAATCTGTAATGAAAAACTGAAAACACTAGAAACGTTTTTTTAACGATTGGCCTGGAGGTGGGAAAAAATTGGCCTCTTTAATTGTTTGCACACCTTAAAAAAAAACTGAAATGGCGCCCCTGATTTTAAAGAGGTGCTCAACACATAGTTACACTAGGATTTTGAGATTCACGATGGAAATATAATTTTTTTATTTATGGGTTGAAATTAGTTACAGATTATAATAGTAGGTAATAGTAGAAATTAGTAGAAATTAATATTTTTTTTTTATTTTTATATAAATGCTTGCCACTGGTTATATAAGATAAAATTGTTATTATGATTATGATTAGATATAATTTTAAAATGTATTTGTTATGTTGTCACTGTATTTTTTACACGCATTAAAATCATAACAGCATATTTATTTATTTCTGCTAACAATATTGGTTACCCGTAAGAAAAAAAGTTATTTATTATAGTTTATTACTATCTACCGATATACAATTATATACATTTTTCTATTTTTCAATTTTTTTTTTTTTTTGTTAAACAATTATTACTTTAAATATTAAATAGATGACAAATTTAATAAACATTGAATCATATTATACAAGTTATAATTTTTAGTGAGCAACGAAGTACACGGGTCAGCTAGTATAATACTATCATAGCTGAAATCTTGCTTCCGTATTTTCGTTCTAATTTTAAGATATCATTTTCACACTTTAAAATCATTCAAAATAATATGTTATTAATATTTCCTTTATAGTTTATTATGAAGGCACTTAAAATCGTTTTTAATTTTCATAATATGCGATAGTGTGAATTAGGTACATATATATTATACAACAACCCTGAAGGTCGAAATCAATGCCATACAATTAAAATAATATTACAATGTCAATGACATTCGTGTAACGTTTACGTTTATTATAGTATATGCCACGACGAATAAATTAATAGTCTATTTATAATTTAAAAAAAAGTGTATTTATTTACTTAGTTACATAGGTACCTACTTAGTACCTACTTATATTAGTATATTTAGGTAAGTATGTATGGATACTTACATTTTTAAAGTAGTGCTGGGACAAATTCTTAGGTACCTATCCAATGGCAAATCCAGCGATTCTTGAAGTATACAAATTATTTAATTCTTTAAAAGTTTCAACGATGTGTATGTAGTAGTCTATACATAATATATTATATATCATATGAATGTATAAAAATATATAGATATACTTTCTGATGATACAATTACAACAATTGTTATCATAAATACATATTTGGATTTATACTTTTACACATTTGAAATTTGTAAATAGTTTTGAATACTTAAATGTGCACTATGTCCAAACCTTCAAACAACTAAGCATTTATGGTTAATAACTAGAAAATGTATAGTTATATAACTTACATTTTAAACGAGTAACTGATATTATACCAAAAGAATTTTTTTTTAAAATTTATATGCACACAATTTGCATATTTAGGTATGTTAGATTGTAATATTATGTTCTCAAGAAGAGATATGGAAAGCGAGATAGACGACTGCTACAACATATGTGAGGATACAGAAAACTGAAAGGTTTAGTAAGCCGTTAGCGGTCAAGCAGTTACCGTTAGTGTTGTCAACTGCAAGGCGTGCTAACTGCCTACCGCGGTTCAATTGAATATCATGTACGAAATAAAACAGTAAAATTAAAATAAAATACTATACATGTCGCATGTAGGTACATTCAAAGGTGAGTCGGAGTATCATTCGAAATGGCGATAACAGATAATACCTATATTTGTAATTAATGCTGAGTTTGTCCCTGATATATAGATAATAATAGTCCGCTTTTCACATTAAGAGGACGTCGCACCCGCATGTGTTGTCTCCGTCTTACACACGTACGTTAGGTATAGCAAATGTTCGTTCAGAAGATTCAATTGTGTGCTGTTAGTTTTTATATTAGAGTGAATTGACCTATTATCAAATTTAAAGGTAAGATTATTATCTAGGGCCCCACGTAGACTTTTATTCATATTATTAGTTTTAAGTAAGTTATGACCTTTTTGAAAGTGTACATTATATAAAATGATTATAACTCACTGAAAAAT
>NC_042495.1:41854827-41905487 GCF_005508785.2 Acyrthosiphon pisum | reverse complement strand
CGTCCTCTTAATGTATTTTAATTTGTAGAATAGAATGTATTTTTATAGCAAAACGGCGTTTCATATCTTCGTACAACCCCTGTGGTAATAATAACATAATATTCATAATCCGTCGTCAAATTAAATTTACCAATATGTAGGTCCAACCATTCCAAACCAAACCAGATGTCACTTGAACGTCTGCGCTGTTAAAACCATTGTAGACTGTCCGCCCTACTAATTAAACTCTAAATATACGTACGGTTGCCGACTTGAAAGCGAACGTAAATGTACAGGTTCCTTAATGGCTAAATATAATACATCCAACGAAATAAACAGTTATCAAACAACTGGACAACTTGGTCGAGAAACGGGTTGAAATTCCACTATCGTTCCGATACTCGCGGACTTTCTGTTTTCATGCCAACGGCGTAATCCGGTTAAAATACATATATTATAGGTACCTAGCTAATAACGGGCTATCATATAATATTATCGTACAATTTTCTCAACGGATTTGGTTGGTTAAATACATTAATTTATCAATGTCTTGAAGTATTTTAATGAATGTGTGTTCCAACTTCTATTATTGCTAATAGTCTAATACATTTATTCAGGGATGTTTTAATGAAATTTTATAAAGACAATGTTTTAGATATGTTAATATTTTGTCGTTAGAATCATAATGCAGCAGCATTCTTAAAACAGGTATAATGGTTAACCATCGTGTAAAATAACGTGTTAATACTGTACCGTTGCCCGTTATTGTGTTTTATTTTTTTTTAAATAAAACGGCAACTCTATAAAATTATTAAAATGCAATAGGTAACGGATTAAATATTATAATAAAGTAATAGCACATTTATAAAGTTTCCATAAAATATTATTTGCTTAACAAACTCGTGTTTCATAAGTTTTTATTCTTAAAAATACTTTTTTTTAAATCAATCAATAATGTGGATAAATCGAGTTGTAGTTTTTATTACAGAGCATTCTGCTAATTTTTATTGAGGCAATTGTATAACATAATTTTGTTAGGCCCTCTACATGTTTTAAAATTATTATTTAAATTTCACCTACACTTTTAATTAAGAGCAAAACGAGAATTGTAGTAAATAGTTTTATGAATTATTTAAATATTTTATGTGTAGGTACATTATTTTGATCGGATGGAGTGTTTTGAAACTTTAAAATACCTATCCCTTTTGTTTCGGTAGAAAATCTAATTTATTTTACACTTCATTTTTCGATTTTATCATTTTAGTTTATTTTTAAACATAAACAAAAATTTAAAAGTAGTTGATGTGTTATGGAAATTTACAAAACGTTATTCAACCAATCTTTGTTCAGAATCGATTTTCAAAACTGAAGACTTTTTATTGTTTATAAATGTATTTAATATTACTAGGTAGGTATACACAACATATGAAATACGCTTGGGACGTACTTGGGACGCACATCAAATGTTCAAGTTATTTTGTTCAAAGTTTAATTTAAGTTTTAGCTAACCTGCGCTTAAAGTTTATAATGTTATTGTGATTTTACGGATAAGGCTTCTTATGCATTAACATATTTTTCCTTTTATCCAAATACATAGGTTGTCAATAAAGTCAATGTCCACGGTTAGGTTCAGACTGAATTAAATAGAACAATTTTTATTTTGCATATCTAATATAATTTAGAGTTTTTGAATATTTATTTAAAAATAAACTAATGTATGAAAACGTACCTATTTATAATATAAAATCTGTTGGTAATTATTGTTTTATCTGTCGTTAAATATACTATTTATAAGCTGTCATGGTTAGTTATATAGATAATTATATCGAACAAAAAAATAAAACACGTTTTCTGTGACTGTCGGCTATAGCAGACAAACCAAATTTTTTCGCGGTGTGTCTATAGGCTATATAGACAACGTGTAGGCATCTAAACAGCGTGTATGTTGGATATAGCTGACATCAGCTCTATTGAATTAAATATTGTGCTGTGAAATGGTGACGCACTACGGTAATGTTTTTATTTGTAAACCCACCTATACCGAAAATTTTTGTTATTTTAGTCCATTCCTTTTTTAAATAACTATTTATGTTAGTCTTTTTTCGAAATATTAATTATATTTGAATTTGCCGCGTTCATAGTAAAATATAACACGCCTTGTACGTGTCCGTACAATACATTTTTCGACATAATC
The DNA here is from genome assembly GCF_005508785.2 of Acyrthosiphon pisum. Classification (NCBI taxonomy): domain Eukaryota; kingdom Metazoa; phylum Arthropoda; class Insecta; order Hemiptera; family Aphididae; genus Acyrthosiphon; species Acyrthosiphon pisum. Next base: position 41,903,314 of record NC_042495.1, on the reverse strand, counting down.
ATTAGGCGTGACATTTAGTGCAATATTTACACAAAGAATTTTGAGGAATGCCTAAAGTTCAAAGTGGAGGTGTTAAATACAACAATTTGTTGAAGAATTTTTAAACCAATTTTTAAAAACCGATAGTGTAATACTTAACTATATATTATTTGCGATCAATTTGTAATTAATAATTATTTAATGTTTAATTAAATATAAAATTTATTTTATTTTTGGTTCCTACTTTTGTGTATTTTTACCATTTCTTAATGTAAACTATATAAATCCTAGCCCTAATTACTACAGAATATTGCCACGTCTATTTGCTGCGTCAAAAATATATTATAACACGTTCACAGAGTTACTAGCTAAATGTACCATACGCACAAAGTTTAATATTTTGTATATTTTACTCGGCAAACACGCGTCCACAAGCCTGATAAGATAAAATCTTAATTAATATATTTTATTCTATACATAAATTTAGTATATAACCGACCACGGTAGCTTATTAAATATATGTACTTAGTATATTTACGAAAAATAAACAATAATTACAGATAAATACGATTTCTTTCATAATTGTTTTCAAATAAATATTCATAAACTCTAAATTTTCAAAATAAAAACTGTTCTATTTAAATCAGTATGACCTAATCCCGGACATAACTGACAATCAATGTATTTGGATTAAATAAATGATATAAAATACCTATACTAAATGCTAATACATAGAAATCCTAGCCCTAATAATAATAATGATACTATGGACGTGCTCTTAGTTTGTATAAGTGCTTTCTTTTTAATGCATAGGACCCAGTTCACGAGGGATATATTTGGTAGCCGATGGGAATTTGTTTATTATTATGAGTACCTACCTATAATATTGCACAATATTAATAATTAATATTTACACGACCACACACATATAATTTATTATTTGATATATTTGCTCAACCTCGTTAAGAGGACATTGTACCCGTATGTTTTGTCATCGTCATACAACCACCAAAACGCATATCATAACAATTTTTAAATTGTAATTTTTAAGATGCTCATTATTTGCTTCAAAATTAAAATAGCGTAAACATTTTACGTAGAGCACTGCATAATATTTTACCTGTACATTTAATAATTTGATATATTAATTTACTCTAATATTAAAAATAACAGTAAAAATTAGATTATTTTAAACATAAAATTTGGTGTGTTATGCATTAGTATAATAGTAAGTGGAGACGACATTACACGGTGATCACCATGCCGTCAATTCAATAAATATTAATAACTATATAAGTTTGAACTCATGAAGCTTTAAATACAATTAAACGGCCGTTGAATATTTTTATTAGTCATTTTTCACGTCAAACCATTGGCTATTCACTCTTTAAAGGCATTAAAATATTAAATTAATATAATAAATTATATACTCCCGGTGCTTAATTACAATTATACATATTACATATCTAACCAAGCTAAAATTAAGTAAGTATAAATAAAATAAACAAGAAAATATATGTTTTGATCAAACAACTTATGCATGCATGCATTTTGTAAAAATCTTAAAAAACCACTTTTCAAGCGTGTCAATTTTCTGGGTTTAAATACATTTTTTTAAATAATTATTTTATAATATAGGTAATTAATTTATGTATACAATTTTGGGTCTTAAAAATATTAATTTTATATGATTTATCAAAACGTTATATTATGAAAAAAAGCGTTATTGGTCTTTAGAAAAAAATCTTGTTTTATTGGTTTTTTGTTAGGAACTCAGAAGTACAAACGAACGATTTTTAATAGACTATTGAATTCAGCGTTAGATTCAGATCTTACCTATATAAATTTATTATATATTATAATATAATACATCATAATATAGGTACCAATTATAAATGTCAGATTATAAATCATTTTATACATTTACCTAGCCATATTAAATAACAAAACAAGTCTAAATAAAAATAATTTAAAACATACTATCATGATAATAAGTTACCATAGCAACAGATTTTCAAAATGGACAAATGATGATGGACGTATAAAAGGGTTTCCGTTCATTGATAATGTAGAATCCCTAAAAATCTAATCACACTATTATTATATTATGTTCTAGTGTGGGATGCATCAGCGAAACAAGCAGTGGGTCTGTTGTCGGGAAACAGATTCCAGTTAGGAGACTTTGACGAGTGCCTGCAGGTAGCTAAACCTATTAAGGCCCAATACTGCCTCGTTGATGTCAAACTTGATGTGCCGTCTCAATATTCCTATGCCGACCCACTGGCTAGAGAATATGATCCGTTATTACCAGCTTGGCTCAAAATTTACGTAAGAAAAGTTTTTTCCGCCTCTTATGGTGAATTAAATTCACAAACAGTACATAGTATAGCACTATTTTGTTATTTTTTCGACGCATGCGCTTAACAAAATATATAATCGACTATAAACGTTATCGCTTATAATTTATAAAATGTATGATTTGTTTCATATAGATTTTATATTTTGCAATAGCTGCTGTCATTATATTCACTTTATTACATTATGATATATTGATATAGATATTAGTATAATTTTTAATTTATTCAACCTAATAAGGATATTTCAAACGTATACTGTTTGTTTTCTATCCCTGACTCATGTCCACGAGTAACGTAGCAAATTTGTCTTCAGCAGAACCAATTTTGTGTTGAAACCTTCAATATTTTACAATTAATTGACATATTATTAATGTTAAATAGAAGGACATAATCAAGCCTAACCTCATAGATTTTTAGATTATAACTAGCGAGAGAGCTAGTGGTTTTACAATGGTGTTTATTTTTTTTTTTACCCTGTATACAAAATTTCTACCAGAAGGAGTGCTTCCATTTCAACATATAATATCTTATCTTTTAAAAAATTTGATCAAGGTGGTACATTAGAGAGGTAATTTTTTGATTTTCTCAATAATTATTTAATTTCACCGGAAAAACCACTGACGAATTACAAAAAATCGCTATAAATGGGATTTTAATTTCTAACGCTTTATTTATTACCATAGAAATGAATAAAACATCATAGTATTATATTATCAATTTAACTTACAGGCTATAATAAATAATAACAATATAAAAAAGCAAATAAGTGGATGTCGCTCTGCTGTACAGTAGATTACAAGTGGGTCATAATGGATTGTATTAGACTTGAATTCAATGATATAATATCATTGTATAAGATAGGTGTTACAGATCTATGTTTTACATAGGTATCTAGTTATAATCTTTAACTCACTAAACAATTTACAATTAAAATATCAATATAGATCTAATATAGCTGCCATAGAAAAAGTTTTAAAAATAGATCAATTTACTTTAATAATAATAACGCATTGTTGATCTTGCTGAAAGTACATTTTCAATGTTGCGTATGGGTTAAAAAGAGAAAATAAATAGTTGCTGACATTCTCTATTTAAGGGAAACGAATTACTTCTTACATTTTTATTAAAATAATAATATTAATGAATTGTCTACAAAAGTTGTGGTTAAATAACAAATAGGCACATAATATCATGTTTTATGTTACAAAAAATTAAGAGGTTTGTAAGCAGTCGTAAAAAAACCAGATAAATAATCATGTAAAATCAATGATAACTAGTTCATCTAATAATGCGCATGTTATTTTATATATAAAAGCTGTAACTTATTTTTAAAAATAAATATTATGGTTTCATCGAAATAAGGAATATCTAGTCATAAAAATAATAAAATTATAAAAATAGTTACTGGATAAGTTGAACTAACTTTAAATTTAAGTCCTTGAACACCCTAGTTCGATTTATAAAATAAATATTGATGATTGTTGCTCACCTCAACCTTCTGTCGTCCTCGATAAGAAATTCCTGTTTTTATCACAAACTTTACATATGTACAGTACAACAGTGTAATCAACCTGTTGAAAAATCAACAATGAATAGTGATATGTCATATGACATTTATCTTATCAAACATACAATATTATAACATATTAAAATAAATAAAATAACTACCTACAAGCTACAACTGATATTTGAATATGATAAATCGGTAATATTGGCAATCTTATGTCATATATTGGTATGGATCTACAACTAAACTAGTCACTGAATAACGATAGCCTATACTATAGGCCCTATAGATTAGTAGGTACCTACTTAGTAGGTACAGTATGATTTAAAGTTATAAGCTGTAATTTACTTTTATCTATCACCTTTAGGTTTCCTTTAAATTTTTTTTATTCAATACAGAGCAATGATTATACTCATAAATAGCTCGTTTATTAATGATAATTAGGGATGGGGTTTTTATGACCTTCAACACACTATATAATGCATGCAAATATGCCTACAAAACATCCATAAGATAATCAAATATGACATTCTAAAGTGTATTAAAAGTGTTATTATTTTTTATACACTCAATATTCAAAATATATTTTATAAAGTACACATTTTCATAATAATTAATATTAAGTTTAATAAAATAATAACCAATTATTTAAAAAAATGTAATTTATTTTTAATTTTACATAATAATATTAAATTAAATTTACTATTCATTTTTAATAAAATGTACATATTATATACATAAAGATTTACCAAGCATACTCACCTCTATTTTTTCCTATAGTAATAAATTAATTTAAATTCTGAGTATTCGAATTTTTTAATTTACAAAAGGACCAAAAAAGCTTGAGGCAATACAAAATTTCTATTCAAATATAAGCCATCCTTCTTATACTGTCAATTGTTAAACAAATGATTTTTTTGAAAATGTTGATTAATCGCTAATTCAATATTTGAATATAGTATTATTGAGTTACCTCAAAATGTAAATTCTATATACTAAGGATAATAATCCTTAAAAATGGTTTTCTATAAAAGTTATATATATTAGGTAGGTACAGTAAAAACACTGATTTTTATTTTTTATTTAGTTGATTTTATATAGGTAAATCTATATGTTCTTTTAAATATACCAAAATAATTACAAATATAAATATGAAAAAGCGCCGAAAAACAAAAATATGATGGAAAAACTGGAATTTTTACACGAAATATGTGTTCGATAAAAAATTACACCATGTTTATTTTATAAATTACCTTTTATACTTGATCAAATATTCAAAATATTTTTATTCGTTTTGAGCTGTTTACGAGCAATTTCAAATTTCAATTTTTTTGGTATTTTTTTTCTATAAATATATATAAAAAATGTTTAGCTGGCTAATTAACGATTCTGAGGGAAAACGGTTAGACAGCTTATGATATTACTAAGTATATTTGATGATATTATTGTGAATAAAGTAATTTATACAATATAACCTATTTACGTGGAACCTTGTTTTAAATTTTCAATCCTTAGTTATAAAAGTTGAACATTTTATAAATTATTAACTACAAAATAATTATTAAATTTTAAATTTGATAAACTTTGTCAAAATTTGAATTTTAAATGCTTATAAACAAAAATTGTGCCTATGTATTTATAATATTTTTCAAGTGATATTGTAACAATATATCAGGAGTCTTACATAACATTTTTACGCTTCTTTAGCCAACAAATAAAGTTTTATTGACATTCATTGAAAAAAAGACTAATCAAATTGGAAACTGAAAATGTGCCTAAACAGTTCAAAACAAATAAAAATATTTTGAAAATTTTATCGTGTATAGAAAATGCAAATATAAGAAATCAGTGAAAATTTCATGTATATATATTTATTTGTTATAGAGTTACACCAAAAACCAAAATCGATTTTGCGTAAAAAGTCCCGTTTTCCTTAATTTTTATGTTGTTTTTCCCTTGAATGAACCTGAAAACAACCAACTAAATTAATTTCCCATCGAACAAGATACTGTTGAAGAAAATCGAAGCAGTTTTACTGCCCCAAACGGTGGTGACAGACAAAATAATAAAAATTTAAATTTAAAAAAAAACACACATTGTAAAATCAATACAGTCATCGCTCCACTCAGAATCTAAAATGAAACTAATAATATATCAAGACAATTTAGGGCTAGTTTATTAAATGGTATATTTTTCCAAAAATTAATTATTTTATATTACAATTCATAACCAATTTATATTAACCATTATGTAGGTAAGTTTATAATTATTGAGTACCTAGGTAATCAGTATAAATTATGAATCCTTATATTTTTAAAAATTCGTTATAAATTAGGGTACAATAATAGGGTGATTGTGGGGCAACCCCCCCCCCCCCCCCTACTGCCTATATTGTCAGTAAAAGTATTTTGCACCTAGTGGGCTACTTATCTGTGGGCGTGTCTGCAGTCTGCTTATACATAAACCTATCACTGACATTTATACTAACGAAACGTTATAAAATGTATATATTAAACTTGTAAATTGTAATCGTAGAATTAATATGCTAAAACATTTTAAGTGGGTACAATTTAAAAAAAAGATACTATAATAAAAACATGAGCTTCCCTCGAAATCAAAGTTCTTTTTAATACATTTCTATAATAGCTATAATAGTGTTGATGCAGTTTTTTATAGTTTAAAAATACATTTTTACTATTGCTAATATAATTTAATATTTTATCTTAAAAGTTTATTTAGGATCCATATAATATACATAAATAATAATTTGTACAAAAAGTAAATCTGTTGGCGTTATTATTAATGTTACAGTAATGTTACAGTAGGGTTGTTATGTTCAAAACACAATGTTTTAAACATAATGATTAGCGTTACAAGTTACAAGACATGATTAGAAAAAAATTTCCTTAGATAAATTGACAACAAAGGTAATTTTCGGTGATTGCTATTATTTACGATTTTCTGGTAAACATGATTCTGTTATAATTTCAGTATAAAACTATAAAAAAAGTTGCTTGATTGTATTGTTATTGTATTGTTATTAATATAATTAGTGATTTAATCGTAAATATACACGTTTATTATTCGACATTTTTAAAAATTATTTAACATTAACAGTATTTAACAATTTTGAATTATTTTATGTTTTATAGTACGGCGGGGCAAGGTTCAAACAACGTCTGGATATGATAAAATGGGCTTTGTGTGTGCCTGCGTCATGTTCAGCGTTGGATGTCCAGACGTATCTTAGATCGTATATCAAAGAAAACAAGCTGGACGTGATTGAAAATGTGTCGGTTGCTGACAATATGTGTACTCAAGCACAACGTCCTGGCGATGAATATACTGCGTATGACATTGCGTTTGTGTAAGTTTTTATACGATTCAATAAAACAAACTTAAGGGATTATTTAAGCATTGATATTATATAGAGGAGTTCTTTTACAAACAAAGTCACAAACTAAAAGATTTTCTAAATTACGTTCGGTAAAATATTGTCTCAAGATTCGGTGCTATTAGTGAAATAAAATAATTTTACTAGTTATTTATAAAAAAAAAAGTCTTATGAAACAATAACGTTGTGTGCTACTATTGTACTTGACAATCTCTTTGACTAAACTAGTATATCTTGTATGTATAATGAGTTTCAACGTGAAATTTGAAAACCTACAAAAATCCGAATTTTTAATGTTACCCCCACGGAAGTTATACGTTGAATTTGTCTCGGCAAGACATATTGCACTGCGAGGGGTCCCGTTTCTTGATTGCAGTTCTGAGGTAATGTTTTGTGGGTTTGTAGTTTCTCGAGTAAAATAACTGATGACGAAGGTCACCTGCGGTGCTTCGGAGAAAGACCAGGCCACGTGGCGATATGAGAAAAAAATTACCATCTAAACTCTTACTATTTATTTGTCAAGTATACAGGGCTTGATTCATCAACCATGCTCACAGCTCACCCGATTTTATACTTGTATAATAGATGTATTTATTTTAAAAATGTTTATACATAGTTATTAATCAAAATTCAAAATAGTATTTTTTTAAAGTTATTAAACCTTATGTAGAGAACTATACACAATTTAACTACTAGGGAAAATGTTACTTTATACATTTATAATGGTCTTAAAAAAATTTTCAAAACGCTATTCGCGCATATGGCTTACACTTACCTATGCAAGAATGATAATGCTTAAAGAATATTGTATGAAATAATTCACATACCTAATATTATCAATTACCATGTTACAATTTAAAAATTTAATTTTTCAGTTTGATGGAATAATATTTATAAAAAAATTATAGAAATAATGACATAAATTATGTCATATTTAAGAAAATATCATTAAACAATATTAAACTGTTTAGATCAGGCTACGTTATAAATTAAATATTCCAATGGAATTTATATAATTAATAAAGCATTTGTATATTTTGGAATTTTATGAGATTGAAAATATTATATTTTCAATAAAATATAGTTTTTCTGAAGTATTAATAAATCACACAAGGAAAAATATAATACATGCTACAAAAGCTTTTTATAGAGGTTATTATTTATAGACACAAAATATCTTTTTAAATGTGTGTTTTTACGTTTTATGAGATTAAATTTGTTGAGAACAGAAGACATTTTGATAAGTCATAAACACATAATGAACTGAAGTTTTCTTCATTCTTTCTAACAAACTACAGGATATAATAATTTTTTTCTATAATTTATTGATTATTCCATGCAAGGCTAATAGTTTTATATTAAACACAGACATGATGTAGATGTTCTTAGATGTCTAATTTAAATTTTAGCGTAATGAAGTAACAACTAATAAGGTACCTATTCTTTTTACTTCTTAGTATTGTTATTTACCTAATTTGTTAAACATTATAATATACCTAATGTTCCAGGTACCTATTTATCATTATTTGGGTAAATGTAATTCTAGGTATTGTTTTAATTTAAGTATTAAATACTTCAAAATATATTTATTTCCATTTAAAATTACTATTATTGAGTTTTCAATTATAAGTTGCTATTTATGTAATTACAACAAAATTGCTCAATTTAGGTTTTTAATTATTTTTGCTGATTCAGGTAACGGTAGTAACTGTATGAACTACTCATGTATCACGTTGATTATTATATAATATACAAATCGCAAATAAATATGTAGTGTTTGATCATGCAAATTTTTCTTCTATACGAGTTTATTTAATATAAGTTTTGCATTAAAAATTGTTAGTTTAAAAATACAGGTTAACGCTTTTCTCTTTAAATCAACAATTATAACCATCTTTTTTTTTAAATTATTTAAATTTAACAACTTTGACAAGGACAAGAATTTAATACATTAAGAAAAAAATATGGTTATGGAAAATATTAAACTTATATTATGTAATGTACAGAAATAGCACATTTCAATAGAAAAAACCCCAGTGATAAATAATAAATTGTATATTATTTCGATGTTTATTTTAGTTAGGTATCTGATGTTTAATAAACACTATAAAATATCTTAATACCTCATTTAATGAATTTCACCCTATTTAATGATTATTCTTACCGTATAGCGGAACTGTTTATATACGAAAAATGATTCTGTGCTGAAGAAACTGTTAGTCTATTTCTAAGGAAATTTTATATTTTATTTGTATCACTTTTATTTTTATTTTTAATATAGATATTATCTATTAGTAATTTATTTTTGTATTAAAATTACGATAGGTTTAACTTATTTTTGGCAAAAACATCGTATAATTATATCAAATATGATATAATAATTTATTGTAGTTTATTTAGACAAGAACGACATAGTGTAGTATAGTATGATGATTTAATTTGGTTTATGGTATAAATATCTTAAAATTATTCTAAATATTTCAAAATTAATAGTATAATTAGTACAGATAATCATGACTAAATAAACTTTAACTAAATTTTTGACAGCAAAAATGTTAGTTCGTACGTATCACCAACATAGTTGTGGGTGGTTATGCATATACCCTAAGCACAACCACTCAAGAAATAATCAATATTATAGATATTTAATACTTAATTAATCTAAAAAATCATTTAAATATATTATGTATATTTTTGGTGTATGAATAATAATATCAATTTTTTTATATAATATATATATATATATATAGGTATACTGGACTTTATTACCCGAACATTTTTAACGCAATTCCTATAAAACATAATATAATAATTACATAAATTAATTATTTATTTACATACAAACACACAAAATAATAAATTCTGAACCTTTTTCATTTTAATATCTATGACTTGAAAAAGTAACAGAATAGATTCATAGGTACCTATAAAATATTTTCTGGGTGATGAGTGTGGAAAGGGAGATATCTGTTTAAAAAAGGTGGGTAAGTGGATGTCGCTCTGCTGTACAATAGGTTACAAGTGGGTCACTGTATAATGGATAGTATTAAATTTGAATTTAATGATATAATATCACTGTATAAGAAAAACGATTCTGAGCGGAGACGGTTTGTCAGTCTAGATATTAGACATACATAATATTATAGGTATACTTATCTATAGTATTATTAATAATTTTCAAATTAATCATATCACAATATCCATTAGGTTACGCGTTATACATCAACAACAAACCGTGGTACTATCATAGACATATAATAGTATACTTTAGAAGTTTCAAGTACCCACAAATAATATTATACAATCACAACAAAATAATTAAAATAGTTATTCCAGGTTTTTTAATATGTAATTTCGTCCAAATTTGAACTTAAAATGACTATAAAAATAAACTGTGGTTATGTATTTCTTAGAATTGTTGCTAACAGTGTTAAATATTTACGTGAAATCTAGTTTTAAATTTTCAAACCTTTGAAAACTATAGGAAATTTCAAATTTTGACCCCCCAAAGTACCAACTAGATTTACTTTCCTATCAGAAAAGGTACTGTTGAAGAAAATCCAAGCACTTTTACTGTCCTAAAAGGTGATGACAGACACAAAAAAAAAATGATATTGAGAAAAATATTTTTTTTTAAATATATCATGTCTTGGAAATACTAATGTTTAATATTAGTATTACAGTATAATAATATAGTAAATATCTGATGATACTTTAAATCATCAACGGTTATCCAGTTTTTAATCTCATAAAAATAAATATGTTTTCAAAACTGGTGTTGTATATTATTAAATATTCCCCTTAAGTTATTTATTTTTTTTTTCTGACAATTTTAAAAAGTTAAAGCGTACTCACAATGTATAACAACATACCCTCAACCTATGTGTATAATTTCGAACACAACATTTTTTTAAAAATATGTGTAATACGTTAAAGAATTAATATCACAATATTGAGAATTTCGAGACTTTCTAGACAATGTATATACTCTATATTATTGCGACAAATATAGTGACAGAGTACACTGTACACAATATTACCGTAACACATACCATTACAATTACGTACTTACATAAAATATGTCTTATAACTACGTATACGTAGTTACGTATAATCCTGAAATAATTTTGCTATTGTTTTCGAAAAACAAATTTATGTCATTAGCTATTAAATATCCGATTATTTCTTCAGGCATATTTCCTATTATATTATTAATTATTATAATCTCCTCTTAACAAAACTTTTGAACTATACTCATTACATTTTCATTAACATTGCGCATTTAAAATATTAATTAATATTTTGATGGTCTTACATTTGAGGGTAGTATATATTTTAGACTAACCAATGATGTATCATTTTGACAAGTTCAATGATCTAGAAATGAAACCAGTTCACAGACATTCGCAATGTACTTCTACATACCTACCTACTAGGTAGTTCTAAGTCTTCAGATTTATTTTAAATATTGATAGTAATAAAACATAGATAATCAAATATTTTTGTGTTTTATTTTCAATGGGAAACTGTTTACAAACTTCCGAACTCATGTACTTGCTTGTTTATAATTTCCACTTGTATATATATTATAATATAGCGATTTGCGCTATATGTTATTCATCTACTAATATATGTCACATTGTCATGCTATACGAGGATTGGTCGTGACTTATAGTTGTTTTTATCGTGTTCGAAGGAAACTATAAAGAAGTCCATGACATATATATATATATATGATATTATATCAAAGCCTTGGTCATCACGACCAAGAATGAGATGGACGAAATAGTATTAATATATTTAATCCATAATAACCCTTTTGTAAAATATCTACGCAATAATATTCGATGAGGGTCATAGCGATTAGGTATTCTCATCAAAGGTGTCATTGATATATTTATGTTGTTCCTAGATATCCTTGGTTTGGCATTGTATTTAAGACCTAATCGCTACCACGGACTCAGAAAGAATGGATTGGAAACGAGAGCCATAATATACCAGGCTGCTTAAGGTTTAGTAGAGTCTTGTAGGGGAAAAACAGCAAGTACCTATCTATGTATCAATCTCTACTTATATTCATCATAGAAACTAGATGATGGATATAGCATTCGATACATACTTGTCGTTTCCCCTCCCCCCCTCCACCAATCAAGACTCTTCAAAAACCTTAAGCGAATACCCCCCTCCACCAGAATCACCATCATACGCCTGCCAGTTTGTTTCTAGTCCATTCTATCTTAGACCGTGATTTCTACTAACAATTGACGAACTAATGATATTAAACCGTGATTTTTCATTAAAATAGTAGATGGCTGAGTTTTAAACTAATGATATTATTAAAAAATATTGTTTAAAATTGGTTAGGAAAAGCAGTAAGCACATGCATACGTGTGTTAAGTTCCTGGTCTCTGTTCGTAATTTATGAATCTGATGAAATAAAATATAAACAATTATTTATGTTATATTTCCCAATCACATACATAATGTTCGAAATTTAAAAATATATCTTATTACTAGAACAGTATGAACACATGTATAAAACACCTGACCAATACTGACTAGCAATCTATGATATAGTTGTTTCATTATGATTTATGATATACGCATATCATAACCATCTACCTGCAGACAGCAGCTATTCATGATATTTATTTACGAAATGTTAGTAGAACAAATAAAACAATATAATTATTGATATGACGATATATTTATTCAAGCTCTAATAGTAAAATGTGCGTCGTAATCGTCTGTCGCAATTTTTGTCCATTTGGTGACAATTATTATAAACCATGATTCTTTCAAATACTATAATTTTTGCCGTTATTTTATAGAAAGTACTCACATAAAAGAAAACATTTTAAAAGTAGGTAAACATAGGTAGGTTATAAAATAAAATGTATTCACAAATAAGTTATACCTGTAATAAGTATATGTGATATTATATTAAAAAAAGAATTATCTTCGTCTTGCGTTTATGCATAATGGCGTAGAAAACCGTCAATGACTCAATTTAAACTGTTTTATGTATATTTAAAATTAAATGCTTTAACATTACTTTCTTCATACATATTAACAATTTTTGTTTAATGTTAAATAGCTTGAATGAATTATACATTTGTACAGTTATATAAAATAAAACGAATACTATATAGTGATGTATATTAAATTAAATTATAAGGGTAAATTGAAAATGCATAATATAAAGAAAAAAATATATTCAAACTATTTAACTTCAGTAAATTGGATTAAGGTACTTAAATACAATTTGTATAATTTGTAAATTATATTATTTTTAGTAAATTTAAGCAATTACAAAAATCGATATTAACTTACTGAAACCATATTTTAGTACAAGAAACGTATTGTTAATTTAACAAAATATTAATTTGAAAAATTGGTTATTTCACTACGTGCTTTTGCTCGCCAACGGCCAAGCTATTATAGGTATACCGTAACCTTACAATGTAAATATAATTTGATTATATGATTTTAATTTAAACATTAAACCGTACATTAACCCAGCATTTGACAATTATTTTGTTGTTAATCTTTTCATAATTTGTTCATAAATTATTAATGTTCATTACAATAGAATATTTGTGTTTATAAGCATTATAGGTAGACATATTGCTATAAATATGTGAGGTGATAGGCATTTCCTATTAATATTCTACTATTATTCAGTCTACGATTTATGTGTGAATTAATATTTCATTTTTGTTTCACAGATTACTCATTGTAGTTTTGCTATCGTTAACTATAACTGCTACAGTTTTCGATTACACAGTGTATTCTGAACGAACAATATGGCAATGGAATCAAGGTATGTTCATAACTGTATTAATTTATCATTAATAATAAAATATAACAAGACCCACACCAGTTTTAACTTAAAATCTATAACGAAAATGATCCACAATGGAAACCTGTGGATCGTGGTATATTTTCGTATTATCATATTGAATCGTTAAATATTATACATGGACATTTTTAAAATCAATTATGATACAATTTTTCAGAATCAAAATCTGCGGATTTGATTATGTGTTTCTCCGGCAGACGTGCTATGCAAAGTTTAAAAAACAAAAATTGTGTAGTCCGAGGACTGGATCTTTCCCCATTATGTGGAACTACAACTATATCAATGATTCTTATCATAATTGGGCACAGATGGGGTTTTCGATTACCCGGACCTTTACAAAACTACGAAGTTAATGAACAGGTACGCATTTAAATTGTTTTTGCAACTCTCATACAATAAATTGTACACATACATATTATTGTACAACTTTAATATTAATATACAATATTTTTTGTTACAATTATCGTCAGGTGTTCTACAATTATTTCATTTCTATATTCACTTCTCACATGGACCTATTGGTGGACACATTTTTTGCCATAAGTGGAGCCTTAATGATCCTAATTCTACTCGACCGCCTTGAAACTTCATTCATTAATCCGTTTAAAGTATTGGTGTTTAAATATTTCAGGTGATTTTTAGAAATATTTACAATTTAATTTACCACACAATATAAAATATAATTGTCTTATTCCGAAATAAAAACGTAAATAATTGTTTTGTTCTGTTATTTAGGTTAACGCCTGTTTATGCTGTGATAATATTCTTTTTTGCAACCCTTCAGTACAAAATGGGAACTGGTCCCCTTTGGGAAGCTTTTATTGGAACAGACAAAAAAAATTGTCAACAAACGTGGTGGTTAAGCTTGTTGTACTTGAACAATTATGTCGCAACAGATAAAACGGTATGTAAATAATATGTTATTTATTTATTTATTTATTTATTAACTTATTAAATTTAAACTCAATTTTTGTACTCAGTGTGGATATCATACATGGTTCATGCCTTGTGAATTTCACTTCACGATGATTGGTGTCGGCTTAGGGTATATATTGCATAAAAAGCCTAAAATCGGAATGTATTTAACTTCCTTACTTATGGCTATTTCTATTGCTATACCATTTGCACTCACCTTTATTGGACAGAAACCAGGAAATATTCAATTCAACATGGAGTAAGTAAAACCGAAGAATTTTTCGCTATATTGATGCTTTTCTATATTTAAGTTATGTGTCGAATCACTCCATAGTTAAAGAATCACAAATGTTAACTATGTATCGATTTCAAAATTAATCTTTCAAATATAATAGGAGAGTATTTTTAATGAACAGAAACTATGTGCCCACAACTAAATACACTACACTATTTAAAGGTGTTCAAAGTAATAGTTTTAATAAATAATAAATTTCAAGAACCGGTTTCAGAGAAGTACCTAAAGATTATATTATTATTATGTACAATATACATTGTACGTAATAACAATATCAATCTAAATTGAGTTTAAAATAGACATTGTTAATATTTTGCCTGTATTAATATACAACGTCTTGGCATTTTCAAATTACTATGTTTACAGTAGAGAGAGAGAGAAATATCACATAATAATAGTAATTATATAGTATGATAGCACTCGTAGGTAATAGTTAGATGCTAATATTCAATACCTAACGACTAACGTATTCTATAAATAATATATTCGAATAATCTTTGTGTTTACACTTTACACGTTATCGTACTCGACACTGCTGTTTACTACGGCACTACAAATTAAGTATTTTTATACATTTTATATAGCTAACATGTTATCCCTACATTTACGATTTAGGTAGGTATCAAAAAAGTCGGATCGTACCATGTCTGATTAATACCTATGGATGTTTTAATTTAATTGCATATTATAGGTAATTATAATTTAAGTCTAATTCAAATGTTTACAATAAAAAATAAATTTTTCCAAAGAGAGAGAAAGTCGATTTCAAATAGGCTTCGCGTATAAATAAGTTTAATTCGGTTTTCAGTAATCTTACCGCGTATTTAGGTTAAACGGTAGCTAGTAGCTATCACGGTTAGTATCAATAGCTACCTATACTAACCACTAATATAGAAGTATACGCGATCAATACATTGGACGAAAGTATGAAACATTTATTTATAATTATTTATATTAAACATATTATTGTCACATACGGTTTGATCTTGTACGATACAATAACCACGAAAGCTACCATGAGTATGAGAGTATCAATGCCCTACACAATAAAAATAATTTCTGTCACACATGAACACTATATACACGACATAAAAACAACACAACAATCTCTATACACAACCACTTTGGTATAATGTGCCATTTCGTGAATTCAATTAATTTGTACAACACGTATCACATTTTTTAATGGTTATTACACGTAAAAAATAAAAAATTAATAATATGTTTTTGTTTCCAATTCGATAAAATATTTGTAACACTTACATAATATGTATGCATGATATGGAATTTTAAAAATATTTAAATTAATTTAGAAGAAAAAGTAAGTAGGTAGATGCCTATTATTTTAAAATGAACCACATTATAATTTTATTTACATAATTAATCAAAATTAATAACAAACTTTATTTTTTCAGTTTCACGACAAATCCAACCAATGATGATTATTTTATGACAATTTACATAAAATCTCATACTCGAGCTGGACCTTACATAGTTGGTGCTATATTTGGTTATTTGTTGTATAGGAGAAAAGAGAGTACAACTAAATTAAACTTGGTGAGATACATAGTTAAATTATATAAGTAAAATGTAATAAAATACGATCTAACTATATAATATATTCTATAATAAATAACCAGACATATTTTAAACTTGCAAATAAGTAAATAAGTATAACTTGGCGTAAATTCAAGCCCGTATTAAGGGGGGGGGGTCCAGAGGGGACCATGGCACCCGGGCATCAATAGTTTGAATTTATTTAGGGGCCTAATATTTGTCCGTTACTTTTTTCGTTATGGGCTATAACACTGCATAATCACTTTAAAAAAACCTCTGATTATTTAGCGAAAAAAAAGCTTATATATTATAATTTATAAATAAAATGATACATTATTTATTGCCAAGTACCTAATATCTATATATATTTGTTATAACAGATACCTAATATTAAATAATATATACATTATAAACTATTATTATTATTTTTTTTTTCGTACAGTGGCCTCTTTTAAAACGTTGGCCCCTGGGTCTCAAAATGTCTTAAACCGGGCTTGCATAAATTAGTTTCAAAAAAAAAAATTTTAAGACGGAGGTATGCAGAGATATTAAATTTAACAATTTTTGTATGTTACATATTAATATGATGTCTATTCTACAATTAATATATTATTATTTTAATTCAAACATTATTTATATTATAACAGACACAGACATATGTTTTGCTGGCAATTTCTACTCTAATATGTACAACAACATGGTTCAGTGGAGCTTTAATTTACCATCCTTCCTACGTTTACGATCCTTTGCAAGCCGCACTTTATGGTTCAACAATAAGGAGTGTTTGGGCTGCAGGTCTAGTCACTGGACTCTATGCTCTTATAATTGGCCCACCAAGTAAGTAACGTATAGTTAATAGTGCATATTATTCATGACTATGAAGATATATAGGTACTACCTACATCAAACACCATACTATAATATAATCTAAAAACTATGCAGATTGTTGATATAATGCACAATATTTATATAATTTAATGTACAATATATAATAATATATTAATAGCAGATACATAGAGGTACCTAAGTTACCTATTATAGAGATAACCTCAATATCTTTCAATGTTGTTAATTATAATATTATATAATATAAAAGTAAAATTATTTCTGATATCTGGGATCCAACGGGAGGGAGCTCAATTTATCCCTGATATTTTAAAGTTTGAATTACCTACCATACTTTTATTGGATGGGAAAATTTACATTTATATAATTATTTTTACTATTCATCCAAATATCCAACCATCCATAGTGTTCCATTTAGAAAATCTATGCCATCAAAAGTAAGCAGGCAGCAAATAAGCATTAATGTAGCTACCTACCTATATAATTGTTGTAAATAAAATAAATACAAGTTTAATTATTATTTGCGCGGGTAATAAAGAATATATTGAATACATTTCACGTACAATAATAACAGTTATTCCTATCGTAATTTTTTTTTTTTTTGATCTATTCTGAGCCGTAAACGTAAAGCATCTAAAAATAAATGTTTTGTTTAAATAATAAATTAAACACCCACTATGCGGTATCTACAAAAGTTTACTATATCTAGCACACGGAAGATGGAGTGTTTAGATTATTGGTTTTTCGAACTTAAACATCATGTCACTCTAATCCTTATGTAGGTTATTTACTGGGAATTGTTTTCTGAAAGAGCCCTACGATCAGTTTACGTTTAAAGAGACGCGTGGGTTTCTAAACCAATTACCCACAACTGATATTGTTTCAGTCGCGCGTACTTACAAATGACGTGTTTCTTCGTTGATATTTTTTTACGAATCTTATTTGAATCGTAATATTATACTGTTTATATTCACCACTTTTTTCTTTTCAAGATTTCATGAAGAATATGCTGTCGTGGAAACCATTTATACCGTTGGCCAGTTTAAATTTTAATGCGTACATGGTGAACACCATATTACCGGTAGCCGACACTGCCAGCAGGCGGACTCCCGATCACTTCGACATCAGGAACTTCGTAAGTGTACATTAATAGGCATAAACAGTCGAGAGAAAAATAAAAATAACAGTGTCGATATTAAGTATACAAAAAAAACATATATTATGTAGACTGTAATAGGCTCAAGAAAGGAATAATAACAAGGTTTTGATAACAATAAATTGTTATTAAATTAATATTGTTTAATAGAAATAACTAACCCGATGAAAATCCGTTGTTTGTTTATCGTCATATTTTGTTTTGTACATTGAAACTAGAAAATCTTTACATCCACAAACGAAATTCAATATTTAAGTATAGTAATTTTCATTATGAAAACTCAAAAATTGGAGTAATAGCGGTATTCGGTACTCGGTAGGTATACATAATACATTTTAATTAAAAACACATAGAGTTAGTGTAGACATATGCATTATACGTTACTGTCACTGCTGTAATGAAACTTGTATTCGGATTACAACTGAGTTGAGATTACACTTGGTGGAATTTGCTAATAATCACTTATACCTACATGTTATAATTAAAACGAAGTTGATGCCTAGCTGTTCGTTCTGTTCAAAAAAGCAATCTCTAAAATAACAAAGGGAATCTAATTAATTGTAGTAATTTTACATATACCACTCAGTTTAATAAGACTTAGTAGCCACTAGCCAGGTAGTAATAGGTATACGTAATAATAACTTAAACGATTAAATTTCATTAAGTCCATTTCCTAGTTAAATTAATGAAATAATAAAAACAATTATCAATTTGCTTATAATCTTTTTACTGGGTTTTAGTTTCGATATTTGAAATTGATTACCTAAAGCATGCCCACGTGGCAGTTGAACAATACCTATTTGATTAACAAAAAACACACAAATTTTTTTTTTATTGAAATCGTCTTGAAATAGAACAAAAATACTTACACGAGTATTGAAATACATTTTTAATTAATTGTTTAAAAACAATAATTATGTTTTAATAATAATAATTACAAATATACTGCGTGTAGTTAATTAAGGATAATATAACTATTAACTAAAGATAATCAAGTGTATCATTGTTTTATTTGTTTGGTTGGTTTTAATTACCTATTAATTACACACCAACTTTATTCGTTTGTATAATATATTGTATTTTGTATATTAATTTATAAATGTATTAATAATTTATACCGTCGCATATACTTCATGAAAAATCGGTATGCAGTGAATGGCTCTGAACTAAAATTTTAAAATACCCTTTGATCTGTGATGAAAATTCTGACAGTTAATAGTTTACAGAATATAGCGTTTTTGACAAGTTCCATAAATAGATTTATGAAAACAATAATAAAAATATGGTAGGTAATATTTAAGGAAAAGAAGCTAGACGGATTGATTATTTTTTGTTTTTAAGACTGAAATAAGCTTAAGTTAAATAATAAGGTTTAGGTTGAATAATAATAATCGTCCAAGAAATTTCAGTAGGTATAATGTATGTAGGTATGAATATTTAAAATTATTTTCAAATAGAAACTTTAAATTTCTAAAAATAACAAAAATTATGATTCACTAAAGATTGTGTGGGTGACAATTTAAGGATTTTCAATTTTATTTTTATACTGTAATATAGTCATTGTTACAAATGAGCCGAATTACTGAAATTTGATTAGAGTTTATTTCGGTATATCAAAGGTCGAAGGGGTGGTAATTTCTTTCAGGATTACGGACGATTTAAGATATTATGTTGAACAATTTAATTATAGAAAGTCTTTTAAAATATTACGGAACTACTTACTCCTGGTCCATGATAGTTCTATAAACTTAAATTGTAAACCACGAAAAGACATAATTCTCGTAGAATTCGCATTATGTGGATCAAATAATATTGTACGTCCGTACGTTATATCGTATTGTATGAGTATGGCGATTCTTTGAAATTGTATCAAACGAAGGCTACTAACACTTCATCAGCTTACGGTATCGCTGCCAGGCTACAATATACCGTAACGTTAATATAGTTTCTAAAATAATAATAATAAAACGTAACGACTCCCTCGGCGCCCGGTAAAAAAATCGACGAAAATATAAACTTTTACATCTAAAAGAAAAACAAAGAACTGTCTTATATTTTATTATAGGCTTGACGGGATCAAGGCTAATGCTGACCACTTATATTGCATTCGTACAAATAAATATTATTGAAATAAATACAGAAAAAAAAAATCAATAACAAACAGACAGTATAACCGTATAGGTAACAGATATTATAATAACCAAATTGACAATAACATACCTAATAATTTTAATTTTTTTTAATGGGATACGATTGATATTTATTTTTATTAATGATTACAATATTGCACAATACTTGTTTGAAGAAATGTTTGTGTTTAATTTAAATTTATTATAATAATATTATTATTATAGATTGAATGAAATTCTAAAATATTTTAAATGTAGATTTAACATTTAAGTATAATAATATAATATACAATATATAAGTACACACAATGCATAAAGGCTTATGGATTTGGTCAAAGAAGATAAATATTCATTACAATATTAAAATTGAATGGTAACTAATTTATATGGTTATTTATTTTTCAGGTGACTGATGCAATTTCAGACACTGTAATGTGTTTAACGGCTGGTTTGTTCCTTTACTTATTAGTAGAAAGACCGTTCAGGCTTTTAATCACTCAGCTTTTTGTTTCAAAATCAAAATCAAACACAACTGACAAAAAGTAAATAATTGTTAATTTTTTAATTTGTAATTTATTTTAAGAATTAGATTCAATTTAGAATTTATCATATTATGGATGTTAGCTGTTTTAAATTATAAAAAAACGAAATAACTTTGTTTTAATTTTAAAAATAACGTAAAACAAGCATTACTTAAATCAAACAATTACAAAATGTATTAAACTTTAAAATATTTTAATATTCTATGAAGTTTCCAAAAACGTATTAATAAACATTACACAAAATATAATTTATGAATGTGTAATATGCGAGCTTATAACTTAATGTAATATACAAGAAAAAAATGATTACAACAATTAATATAAAATAATATAATTGTAATACTATGGTAATTTAATATTTATTATAAGCAAAGTATTCATCTGCTGAAAGTCTTTGTAAACAATCTTTCATCAATATATTTTAATAATTTATACATTTATAAATAGTGAGGTACCTATATTGATTTCCATTTCATCCAGAGAGGGATTAAAGGGTGTTTTGTATGAAATTTAAAATAAACAAGTATGAAAAAAAAAAATCATTGAATATATTATACCATCTGTAAAAATATCAAAATGTCAAAAACAATAACTATAATAAATAAATTTAATTAACTGAACATTTTTATTTAACGTTATTAAAATTAGTTTATAATGTATAAATAATTGTTTATTAATTGTGTGATTATAGAGTGCAAGGATAAAAAGATAGGTAGAGAGTAAAAAATATTAAAACTAACAACTCAAAGTGGATTCTGCGGAACGAAACTTTGACATGTTGGACTGGTAGGGATGCTGGTAGATTATGGTCGGACACCACGCCCTTTTAAATTTAAATCATAATATATTGTTACCTATAATATTATGGATGTACATTATCATATATTAGATATTGGTTAACATAGTTATAACAAAAATAACACTATTAAGAATATATTTTTTTATTGTCTAACAATACAATTATCAATAAATATTATATTTTATAATATTATTGTCTGTCTTCCACGTGTTTACAGAAATTATGTTTCACAAGCAATAGAATCGAATCGAGATTACGACAAAGTCCTACCTACACATCATCGAATGTAAAAAGACTCATATTTATATTATTTATTTATTTATAGTTTAATTATTTTTGTACCATGAAGCATTGTTTATTTATTACATGTATTTTTGTATTGTATAATTTATGAACGCGCCAAACTGGAGAATGAACTAACTTGACGATATTAAATTTGGCTGTATACCATTTTACATCGTGTTCTTATTTTTATAGTATTCATACCGAGTGGTAGGTCGCTACAAAAACATCTAAGACATTTGAAGAACATAATCAAATGCGGTACAAACGAGTACATTATTATTTATTATTAAATGTAAAACAATATGTTTTTTGTTAAACATAATAAGTACCTCACTCAGCAGAGGCGGCTTGGACGTAATTACAAGAGGTGCACTGCACTCCCAAAATATGGGGTGGGTGTATTTTTGTACATTTTTGGGAAACTGTTATCGTTAATACTTAATACTACTACCATGTTTATGGACTATAATGATATTAATATAATATACCTATAGAATCAGATTGCTATAGTCCATTTTTATTGCTAATTATATTATTACAGTCTATAGATGATATTATTAAAATATATTAAGTG
Source organism: Acyrthosiphon pisum (assembly GCF_005508785.2). Classification (NCBI taxonomy): domain Eukaryota; kingdom Metazoa; phylum Arthropoda; class Insecta; order Hemiptera; family Aphididae; genus Acyrthosiphon; species Acyrthosiphon pisum. The sequence continues at coordinate 41,880,117 of NC_042495.1, read as the reverse complement.
GACGTGGAACCCGCATGTGTTGTCTTCGTCATACACACGTATTACATAGAAAATTTTCGTTCGCTAGTTTCAATAGGGTGCTGTCAGTTTTTATATTAGAGTGATCTGACCTATTATCAAATTTTTTGGTAACAATGTTATCTGTGTTCTCTCGTTGGTTTTTTACGATATTTTAATTTTGAAGTGAGTTATGAGCATTTTTAAATGTTAATATTTTACATACTGATAACTCACTTAAAAATTAAAATATCGTAAAAAGCCAACGAAAGAACACAGATATTGTTGTTACCTAAAAGTTTTATAATAGGTCAATTCACTCTAATATCAAAAATGACAGAACCCTATTAAAACTAGCAAACAAAAATTTGTTCGCTCAGAATCATTTTTCTTATATACCTAATGATATTATATCATTGAATTCAAATTTAACATTATCCATTATACAGTGACTTACTTGTAACCTACTGTACATCAGAGCGACACCCACTTGCCCACCTTTTTCTTTTTAATTTTACTATTATAGGTAGGTAACGGTAACGGAACGTGGAACTATATACAGACTTATTTTATTAAAATTTAGGTAATTTATAGTACCTATGGGACACAAAAAAATGATGAACATACATAGTTTAAACTTTAAATAGGATATTATTTATTGATATAGGAATAATTATATAAACTGTTTTATGTGAAAAATAATTAAGAATAAATTTATTTGCCTTAATCCATTGTTATTTTGTTTCGTTTTCATTTTTTCCATCAATTTTTAATTGCGTACCTACCTATATTTTATTATTTATGACAGTCCCAATTTTAACTTATATATTATGGGGCAAATGTAAAAACGCACATAATAACCACCCCAGATTTTTTCTTCTAGTGGCCAAAAAATATAGGTGGGGGGGGGCATGGTCTCTCTCCCCCAGCGGGCGCCCTTGGTGGTAGTGGTATATAGTGTTTAAAATGTAAGTGGGTGGTCAGAATTAATATGTGCACTCCTAATATCAATTGTCTCAATCCACCACTGGCTCACTGTTGTACTCACTAAGTAGTTGTATTATTATTACGTCAATATTTTAAAACGCAATGAAAGCTGCATATACCTATATTAGATGTTTGAACAATAGGTGGCTCTTAATAAGTACCTATATGGCAATATAATATTATTATACCCAGTGTTGTAATACTTTTAACAATATATTAAATTACAACCATTGATTAATATTTAAAAGCAAACTTCATTGAAATATCTTTCTTCGCGTGTTTATAATTAAAATCCAAATATAATTTAATATATTTTGTGCTTTTATATACTTCGACAAATATATAATCCGAATATCTTCACATACAATTAATACTAATACAATGATACTGTTCAAAATATTAAAACCTTTTTTTGGCATAAATGTTTTCATTATATTATAATAGTATGCATATTGTTTTAAAATAAACAAGCATAAAAACTGTGAAAACATTAATTAAATTATAATATAGCTAGAGGGTTGGCGTGGGCCTACATGCATGTATACCACTTTTCATCATGATTAATTTTTAAAAAATCGGAATCACTAAAGTAATATACTTACCGAAATAACTATACTGATACATAATATAATACATAATAGGTATCTAATATTTATCTTTTTTAATCAGTACAGTCTATAAGGCACATAGGCACAAATAAAAACATTTCCTTCAATGCTTCAGTATCAATCCATTTAGTTTCGTATTAGATAAAAAAAACCAGCCATTATTTAAAGCGATACATTTTAAAGTGTAGGTACTATTGTAATATAATATTTAAAGGGGACCTAAGCGGGAAGCCGGAAAATACGATAACACGTAAGCCAATCTCAGGTTGATGAAGGAAAAATTGTTAAAGCATACAAGGTTGAGGTTGCAGGCCGAAATTATATACCTATACATAGTGGCGAAAATTGGAGGACTTGGGGGCTTATCACCCCCTAAATCCCTTAAAGCCTTTCAAAAAAAAATGTATATAATATATAATATAATTTAAAAAAAAAATTGAGCCTCCCCCCTCCCCAAACATTTTTCTTATTTGCACCACAGCCTATAAATACGACTATCGAACTATATACTATATTTACGAAGGCAAATTCGCTAAAAAACAAAATTTGTATGTGTCACGTGATTCTAAAAAGCGTAAATCAAATATATGTCCTCAACGATGTAAGTGCCTGTACTTTTGGTAGGTTGGCCTGTGACACAGAACATGCAAATATTAAATTGTATACCTACTGTTTTTATTTTTTACTAATAGTAGATATGTTTATTTGAATGTGTAATATTCGACTTAAGTCCAAAGACATAAAAACCTGAGAAAAGAAATGTGAATAAAAATAAAAATACCCATTTATCTTTTACAGCAGAATAATAATGATAATAATATCGTATGCCGTTGAACCCCATCTATTGACGTGAATTGTTACAAGATGCAAAGGAATAGCTGAGACAAACAATATGGGCAATTATTCAAATATTCCAATTAGTTATTCTCAGGACTCAGGATCGAAAATATATCTTTTGTGCTCGATGTCCTTTGATGTAATCACCACTTTGGATAGAATATTCGACTCTCAAAAGAAAAATAATATTTATTTTGTGTTTGCGCCTTTGAATACAATATTATAGGGTATGTCATAAATTCTAAAAATAGGTAGGAAGACGAGATGGGTAATCGCCAATCGGAAGAGAGATGACTGAGTTACAACTGCAAACGAGACGGAAGGATATTTATTAATTTTACGAAGAGCTAAAGACATTTTTGAAATCATAATGTAAAAGAAAAATAATTTCTTTAACTAGCTTGTCGAACGAAATTTTAATTAAAGCATAATAATTTTTATTTATCTGTTAAATATAAAATAGGAAAATTTTTACATAAAAATTGATTGATTAATTGATTACTATAACTTTATATTTTACATTGTATAAGATATACAGTTCATATCTATCGAGATCAATAATGATGGGATAGGAATAAACTTCGCCACCCGGACCGGACCAGTACTAAAATGATTTGGATATAATATAAGTTTATATATTATGTGTAATATGAGTATATTATTATATGTACACAGTTTTCTGAGCATTATGCCACATTAAGCATAAGCTTTGAAGAATCCTTTAGTTTATGGTGATGGGAGGCGGAACGAGGAAGTGATCGGATTTAAAATGAAGTGTTTTTTTTCCGGTACTTAAACACCATTCCAGGTAGTTAAACATGACGTAGTAAACACGCTCTAAATGTTTCATGTAGCACACGTGTATATATATACATTATACATATAACAATTTACCGGCTTCGATTGTATATAAGTAATTATTGTTCACTGTCAAAATTGATACATTTCTCAATTCTCCCAGTATATAATAAAATGATAAAATATATATATCATATAAATTATCCGTGCCGCATTAAATATCAAATATCGCTAAATAGTGCATTCGTTGATACTGCAGCCATTCAGTGGGATGAGGAGAAGCGTATCTTTGTTTCTCACAATCACTCAACCAATATCGCTAATTTAATAAATTGTATGCTGTCTTATATAGCTTGATATGCATATTACGCAATAATGTAATATTTAATCATAAAATTGTCATATGTTATTGCTGACACTCTCGCCCCTATCAAAGACTATTAAAAAAAAAAAAAAGAATATAATATATTTAAATTAACTATGTAGGTACCTTAAAGTTATGCCGTAATAAGTGGTGCAAATCCTTTTACTAATCAATTAACACCTTCCAACAGTAGGTAAATCCAAAGAAAAAACATAAACAAATAGAACATAACACCTCCAGAAAAATGGCAACGTTGTGACAATCTTAGAACTTCTTCTTCTAATGGCATTTCTACTCTCTAAGAGTTTTTGCCGCCATTACTACACTTCGCCACCTGTCTCTATCTTGAACTGTCTCAATTGTGACAATCTAGAAGGCTTAAAATAAACCTTTAAATAAATAATTTAGAACAATCCAACGAAAAAAATCAATTGCCTACCCAGAAAACTGTAACATCAAATCAACTTATAGATTCTAATATTTTCTACATGGTTATACAGCTGAGTTCTATATTTTATTAAACTTGGAACTATAGTTATTTCATATTTGTATGATCTTGAGTTAACAAATTAGAATTTTAAGTATGTTTTCAAACATCAAAATATTATGTAAATCGTTTAATTACAATACCTGATAAGGATAGAATATTTAACACAACTAACAGATTCCTCATCGGTTGATCTCACTGGAATGATAAAAAAAAAGTTTAGCGTACAACCACATAGATACTCATCATAATAAATTATTGTTGGGAATTTTCCACATACAAGTGGCATTGTCCGATGCCCCTAAAAAGTAAAAACTGAAGGGTAGTAACATTGACCTAGATTCATTAAAAATATAAACTTATGTTTATTGCACAGGAGCAAATAATTGGAAACTATTCAACCAACCCGTCGATTTGAAAAAAAAGTAATTAATAATGAAAAGAGCATTTATCTCGGGAACATCCATAATGTACACAAATACACAATGATGTAGTTATATAGAAGTTTAATTAAGTGGATAACCTATTACGAGTTGATATATATGTAGTCTTAAAGAAATATACATAATTTAGTCAACGCAGGAATGACTATTTCTAGGGACCCCTTGTTCTGTAATAAGGTGTAATTTCTTAAGTATTCTTGAACTCTTCAACAATGAAAATTAAATTAATTGTAGATTGTAAATATTTTAATTAATATAGGTAACTAAATATAATTTTTTTTTTTTTATTTTTACATGATATTTACAATATATTCAAAGAACAATAAGCAAATTAGATAAGAGTATTAAAGAAACATGAGTAATATGACGGAAGAAGCCACCCAGTGATGACACTACCTATTTTGTTTAGAATATAATTAAACTGACATAATTTCAAATAGGTGCACAAAAATGGCTTCAAAAATATTCAAAGATTGACTGATGCATATCAATTCGAATCTGTGCTGAACTGTGTATGATCTTCGGTAAAAAGGTGCACCACATTTAAAATCTCATGCATATTATCTAAGATGGTATGAATATTACATAGATACTTATTAGATATCTTAGCTTTAGTATTAGTTTTTTTTGTGTTGTGATATGTATCACTGTATAACATTATGTATGGCTTTAGTTTTTCTATCAGTTCGGCCGTAACGCTCAGCATGAATGCACGTACGCCGCGTTGTCCGTTGTTTCGCTCCGTTATTGCTGTGTGCCCTCGCTAATAATGTTTATTATTATTGTCATCATTAATTATCTACTTCTATTAAAATATTTATAATATTAGATTATTATGAATAAAGACACCCGCAATGCGGGCCCCGTTCCGTCACGCACACCCAATCCGTCTAAGAGATATTTGTCTAATTCGTCGCTATCGCCGAATCTTGCCGACAAAAATCGAAAGTTTTTACTTCACCAAACCGTTTCGCCGTACTTGCCACAAACGACTCCACCGACAAATCAGCTGCAACCACGTCCTCATCCAATCCGACGGATGTTCCTTTAGTGAGCCAACCTCACACTGATCACGTCAGGGATCCCTCGATTCCACCTATCTTCGTCAAAAACATAGTGGACTTCTCCGCCTTCAAATCCAACTTGATCGACATCACCAGCCCGAATGGTTTCACCTGCAGGGCGTCCTCGTCATACCTCAAGGTTCAACCTCTTAGCCGCATCTATTATAATAGTATCTTGAAACATTTACATTGATTACAGTTTCCACACATACACCCTCCGTCACCTCCGCACCTACAGGTGTGTCATAAGAAACCGATGAAACAGAACGACATTCTGGGCATCTCTTCGCTTCTCAATACAAAAGTTTCTATCGAAAAACCACACATCAAAAAAAGAGGTCCTCCTCATCAATGTCACAATTGTCAAGATTATGGACACACGAAAAAAAATTGTCATCACCATCTAAGATGCGTCAAATGTGGGGAAGACCATCACACGGAGGACTGCACCAAAGACAGCAGTCCTGCCAAATGCTCCTTGTGCTCCAAGGACCAATTACAAGGGCTGCCCGGTATTCAAGGCCGCTTTCAAAAAAGCCTATCCGAGAGTCCCTCGGAAAGGTCCGATTTCCAATCCTCATCCAACCACACACAAATCATACGCAGAAGCCACCAGAAATCAAAGTTCACATCCCGATCAAGTTGGCGAAATTTTTTCTGGTTTCATTTCTAATTTGAGCTCACTAATCAACCCCCTCATCTCCCTCCTCTCCTCTATACTAAATTCACTGATTTCTAAAGGTATTATTTCTCCATAAATATCTCCGTCATACCAATTACTGCTCATTATAATTTATCACACATTTACACTCCACTTGGAGATAGTAAATATAAGATAACAATAATCTGTCACTATTAAAATGTTTATTCACGTGCTAGGTGTTACCACTAGGTAATTCCCCAAAATCATAATATTCATTGTTACTTGTTTTGTATTCTTTTATCTCATCTAATTAATGTGCACATTTGTTGTATAGATTGTAGATTGTCTTATTACTCAAATAAAAAAAAAAAGTTTTTCTATAAACTAAAAATCAAAGCCTAAATAATGATTTAAATAAAAAATGTTTACATTCTTGGTAGGTAGTTCGATGTTATTTACTTCATTGTTTATTTTATTTTTATTTATTCTTCAAGAAGATAATGGGTCCCATGTTCGTAAAAAACAAACATGAATTATTTAATTCTGATTTATACATTTATAATGCACATAGTTCATAATATTATATACATTCATATATATATACATAAAATATATGATATTAGCAGTGGATATTCAAACTTTGTCAAACCATAAAAAAAGTATATATATTTAATTATATAATATTATATCATTTAAACTGTAATTTTTTTTACTGGAATAATGTTATATTTTTAATCATACTAACTAAAAGTTCATAATATATGTATTTAAGACTGTCTTTACTTAATATAGGTACTAATCTAGATATGTAAAAATCACATTTCGTAATCATTTATATTAATTATTCACGTTTAAAATTTTTATCTTATGGTGCTCAACCAGTATAAAAATTTTTCAATTTTATTTTCAGGAACAAAATAATTAAGATATACACTGAAAACTGTCTTAAACTATCGGAAATATATTAGAAAATCTATCCAATTCAGAATTTTTTTTTCGGGCTTGGACTCTCAACAGTCAGCATGTTCCTATAGGTTACAGTGCATGTTGAACCTCAATAAAACGAAACATTCCTAAACGTGCAGGTAATTTGAATGTCCGAACGGAGGATTGCAGGTCTCGTGTTAGTTAAAACTTTGCATAAATCGGAAACGTTACGCGCATGTATGTAGCAATGGCAACTTATAAAAAGTAGGTACATACAAGTGACGTTAAAATTCATTAAAATAACAATATACTCAAAATAATAAAAATAAATTGAATGAATAAAATCGCCTCATCAACACGAGTTTTTTTTTTATTAATTTTGGTCATTCGGTGAAACAATTAACAATAGTGAAACGTATTCAATACCTAGTCTCCAGTTAATAATACTCGATGATCTTGACGATCAAAATTAAAGAAAGATGGATAAAAGGTAGGTACTGCTTATACGGGATGATAACAATTATACATACATTTGAAATGTTCAACATTTGGTAATCACTTATAAAATCTCAGAATATAAGTCATTACATCACGTGGAATCAATTACTTACCTATATAATATGTATATATTATTATATGATGGGTCTAATGATTTGATGTTAATATTCATTATTTTTATCGTAACTGCATGGAAATCAAAAATATCCTGATAAATACTTACGTACAATATTATGAAGCATGATATTATAATATTTGCGGTTATGATTGAACCGGTCTTCTTTTTCGCAGGATTGCTACTAGTTTGGCATACTACCACTTATAGCAGAGCAGAATAAGGGCGAAAAGTTAATTAATGAGATATTATTGAGAAGCCACTATATAATATAGTGACATGAAAATAAGACGTAAATCGAAATATTTTAGATGCTCCAAAGTTACCTTTAATTGGCTGTGCCAATAAAAAAAAACTCGAACAACAACATCAATAATAGTAAAGCTATAGGTATACCGAAATTGATAAAACTTTAGAAGCAGCTGTATGCAACTTATGCTCATGCATCTAAAATAAATTGTGGGTAGTAATATTTACAAAGATAGGTGAGTGGAAGTAATGCCTGATGAATAGAATGCAATTATTACATTGTGTGATCAAGTGAGAATAGTAAAATGAAAGGAGAATTGGATAGCGCGCATGGATTTTGACCTGGTAATTATTGAATTCATTGTGTAAGATTGTATAGGTATCGTAAATTGCAACTATAAGATCAACTTGCCTTTAATTTACGTCTCACTATTGGCTGTCAATGATTTATACATCGCACAACTTACATCGGTCACGTCTCAAAAATTTTTCCTTTGAATTCCGTTTCTAAAACTTTGATTCAGAGATTAACCCATAATATGTCTTTTCTTTTCTTCACTTCAAAGTTGTGAGAAAATATGTACAAAGTACTGATTTTGAAAAATTCTGATCCAAAACACTATGATTTGATCAAACCTATACCTTATTTTGGAAAGTAATGGTAGTTTTTAATTTTGATCTTCTAAAAGTACCAACTAAATAGAATTTTTAAAACCACCCTCAAAATTAAAGGTTGAAGCATTTTGTCTATCTTTCATAAAACGTGCATCTACATATAGACAAAATAAAAAATAAAAATAAAACACACTTAGTCGTAAAACGTTAATATTGATTGCTCCACTTAGAATTTAAATCAAATTCGGTTTTGTTCAAAAACTGGAAAGTTATTCTCGTTTTTCCTTAAATTGTATTCAGTTTTCCGCGGTTATTTTGGAAAATTGGTACTGGGAATTTTTAACTCCAATTCTTCACCTCTCAAATTTGAAAATTGAATCCTTTTTTCTTCTACAAAACAAGCATTTTTAGTATTATTATTAATATCATACTTTCTGTCATTTGATGATATAGTCTGACTGTCTGAGCGTATAATATTACGATATCGTACCATATATTGTCTATTAGTCAATACCCGGTACCCAGAAAGTATTCACTCACCCACCATTTTTGAAGTATCAATTTCAAATATCCTTTCCACTGAGGACGTTTGACTACAAGAAATTGGACGAGAGGAGCGGTGACCGAGATCAAGAGGTAAATTGCCAAATTAATGTAGAGTTTGAATAAGTGGAAGACATGATATTGCATAGGTACCTAGTACTTACTGTATAAATCCTACACCATAAAGTAGGCTTACGCTTTATTATGGTTATTGTAATAAATCATTTTTTTACAAACGGAAATTGCAGTGATTGTTATTTGTCTATATAATACTATGTCCACTCAATATGTATAAAACAGTTTTCAATCATATAATGTCCGTGAAAACGTATAGATGTTAATAATGTTGTTCATTCATGTAGGTACTCACATATTTTTATGACATTAAAAAAAATTTCTAGATATTTTAGTTGATAATATTTTATTTAAATATAACATTCTACATTCATGACTACAATATTATATTACGTATAGGTACTTAATGACAAATAGTACCTATAATTAATAATTATTATTAAATCTTACAAACAAATCACGGTAATTATTAAAATATTATGTACAGGGGAATTACATAAAAGTGCAAGAATGGACAGCATACAAAAATTTAAATATCAAGATAATATAAAATATCAATAGGGTTAATATATATATATATATATAGGTGGTAAACGCAATTTAATTAATAATATTTAGAGTAAAATTGATACTCAAACAAGAAATACCGACTTTTAAACTTACAAGTGATTGTTTGAATTGTATTTGTTATAGACACTATAAATGCATGTATAATAGGTACAATGAAACGTTTCATTCAGTCTTCGCTCCTTAATGAAATTATGTTATTAAACCAAACAATATTTTGTGGTATCCAACAATAAGTGTATTTCAACGGGGAAGGAGAATAAAATCATAAAGTGCACACATGCTTTTAAAAAATGTAAATTAAAAAAGAAGAACGGCTAGGAAATTGACTTTACACATAAGCGAACGTTTCGAATAAAAGAAAATGTATTATTTACACTACTATTATCATATAGTTTTTAGTATATTCCGCTTTGACGAACTTAACATATTTTATTCATCATACAATATAATTTCTTAATTTTTTCGAAGCGCACCAAGTTGAGCTGCCAATGACGTCTCATCGGAAACGAATGATCTTTTCTTATTCACTTTAGCTTCTTTGGAAAACTGAAAAGTAAACAAATATTGCACGTTAATATCTCCGAAGTTTTGTTTCATAATAATTAGGTACGCCTTATAAAAACACGAAAACAGTATTTTGTCTTTTAAACTAGTGTATATTCCTACAAACGACTAAAGACTAAAGACTTAAGACCAAAATATTCAAATTTGATGGACTGAAAAAAATGTATATCATCTATGTATAATAATGATATAAAAAATAGTAATAAATTCATATTAATAAACAGCAGTAATTATATACAATAATAAATTATCTATTAAACTTATTGTACGTTTACGTACTTCCAACAAATTCAATTTTTCACTTAAAACCTTTACTGTAGTTAAAATATATCAAATTTTATTGAACTGTAATTATTGTGGTCGTTTTTTTTATATTTCGTACAAAATAATAAAATTATACAAGCTGTGAGTATTATGTACAGAGACCCAGAGTATTTACACTATTATTCCAAGAACGACGTAACTAGTGTAAGTAACCACTTTTTTGACACCATTCTATATTATGTATAAATTCATCAGTGTCGTAAAATTGTAACTTAAAACTTGAAGAAACTCATATGAAAACTAATGTAAACAAGGTAGCTTCATTGCTTCAGTCACCCGACACTGTTAGCGAAAAGTAACGGATTCAACGATGGGATGTGGTTGAGACCACATTTTTAATCACTCCCCTTGCATATTATAATATATATATGTATGTGCGTGTGTGTGTGCGTGTTAAGTTAGGTTATATTTTCATTTTTTATAAATGCAGTACTTGAATAGAGAGGAAAACGCAAGAATACAAAGTTACTCTCAATTTATTTTATTTTATTTTATGAGTATATACATCCCAATTCAATTAAGAAAGAGACTCAGAAGTCAGAATACGATACGGTCTATGTTGATTTTTATTTGATACATAGTTTTTTTAATTCCAACAGTAGAGAAAGAACGACAAAAAAGATAATAGTAATAACTCATAATAATATAATATACATTTCATATATAGGGTTTAGGATTAAAATACATTGTATTGGGTTTTAGATCTTCCAATACACTGAAAACTCAATGTTTAAAATCCAATCAATAATACTTTAGTCACCTGTTCTGAAAATATATGCTGTTATGTAATAAAACAATACATAAAATACAATAATACATTTTGTGTTTTACATAATATTTTAGAACAATAAATTGATACAATGATATGATAACATAATGAGTATAAGTATCTAAAAAAAATAATATGATATAAAATATACAACTCTATGACAATATTGTTGAAATTGTATTGTTTGACATTTAATCATAATATATTGTAATTTTAAATTATCATATATAATTTATACACTAGAAGACCACATGGCGTATAGGCTCGAGCGACGTGAAATAACAACTAAACAAAACACTAATTTCTGAACTAGGACCTTTTGTCTTCAAGGCACGAGTTTATACAGTTATAACCTAACATAATAATATTATGTCTATAGCACAGTGTATAATATTATAGACAATTATGGAAAATTGTTTTTGCTGGACGTTTTTACATTTTTATATGGGAGAAAAAAATTAACTTTGAATAAAAGTCATCTGCGTTATTATCCAAGCCCGCGTTCAAGCACGGGACGAGAGTCGTGACGAGTGAAGTGGATCCGTGGGCGTGGAACGGTAAAATTGTGTGTGGGTGGTGAGTTTCAGTGTTAACCTAACTACCCTACTTCATTCCCCGAGAAAGATAGATATGGAGAGGACGAGGAGGAGAGCCTCGTAAATATTCGGCGCGTTACTCTTTTGGGGGTTAGCAAGGTTCGGTTGGATATCGCGGGGTCGCGTGTGCGTGTATGACGTCAGGCATGGCATTTTGCAAGCGGTATGTGGTTGGGGTGGCAGTGGTGATAATAATGTTAAGGGGTGGAAACTCGCGAGAGGAGCGAAATGGGGTGGGGTTTCATTCAACGGCGTGCGATATACAAGTTTCTATTTTCGGTATTGACGTCATACGCGCAGTTGCCGGCAAATTTCCGACCTCCATTCAAGAATCCGAGCGCCGCCGCCGCCGCCGCCGAGAGGCTCCGTATCGATTGTCCTAGCGTTGACGTCACAGTTAGAGAAAAGTAATACAATTTGAACACCGGACACGTAAACCACCATATAAATTATATGATTTTATTCCCTCGCGAGTTGGTGGTGGTTTTGCTTTTTTAGTTTTTTTAGTTTGTTTAATGTTTTAGTTTACCTTAATTCGTGACTGTACTAATTTGCACTCTGCCATAAATTAAGAATTAAGAATAAAAAACAGATATGAATCAAAAAAAATGATAATGTGCCCACTACCCAGACTTTGCGCGTCTACAAAACCGGATAATGTTCATTATTATGTTATTTGGACGTGTGGGGAAATATTTAATTATTAATTAGTTGCCTATTATTTTTTAAGGTGAATATAACTTTTTTCTACGATTGACATACTGAAAAACAACACGTTTCATGAATCTAAAAAAATGTTTTCTAAAATAATAATTAAGTTATTTAATAGGGAATTTTTCTACTAACCAGAAAAAAAATACCAACAATTAAACACAGACTTCATTCAAAATATAATTTTAAAATATATTCTATAATCAATATAATATCATAACATATAATAATATATTTAAGACAATACTCTAATAATGAAACGCATATTATTTCCTAAAGTTTTGATACTAGGTACCTTTCAAATAAATCATTGAATACATTTGTTTTGTTTCTTTTCTTTTTCAAATATTTTAAATAACAAATTAATAAAACGTTAAGTACCTACATTATATTTTTTTTTTCAATTTTAGAAATAATAAATAACATGTTTGACGATATATGATAAAATATAAAATAATAAGCATATTATGATGAAAATAAATATTTGTTTATTAAATTTATTGAAATTTAAAAAGTTTATAAAACCGATTTATATTAACAATGTCTTGATATTTTTGTTTTGATATTTTTTTTTAATGTAGTTTTTATCCGCTTATATTTCCATTCATATTGAACAAATATGTTTTATTTGTAAATTTATTTATTTTTATTAAGTATGTATGTTTATTTAACCTAAATACAAGTATAAATATAAATTCTTTGTATTTACATCTCAATATTCAAATTTATGCCTTTAAATTCTGTTAAAATATCCAACGATAATATTACCACTGCAGGGTATATTACTATTACTGTGCATTGATTACGCCTTTATATTTTTGAATAAATTAACTTCATGAATATTCATTGATTATTAAAAACTATTCATTATAACTATCAAGATATATATAAATACCTAAAACTATTGAACCACAAGGGCATAAGCACATGCCATATATCATACCTACCAAATGATTTATATATTTAATAAAAATTTGTATTTAAATACAATAATTAATCTGGTACTATAATAATAGGTATTTACTGATAATAATATAATAGTAGGTACTATATTAGAAACAATATTAACGTGTCAATGTAAAGCAATATTATTTTAGATATTCAAATTTCATATAGGCAAGTTACCTATGTCGATATCCTCTCGTTTATGCAAAATATACGATTAATTAAATTTAAATGAATTTCTATTAATGTAATTCGTAGGTACATTAAATAAATTATGTATTTACGTCCCTAACACCAAAGTAGCCACACACATATCTATTATATAGAGGTAAAGTAATACAAATAGATATATACAAGTTCATTTTTTTAGCAAACGTTGAACAAAAATTTATAATGTAATCTTTAAATACAATAAAACTCAAGTGAAATTTCCCAATTTATTTTAAATCACACAATAGAATAATCCGATAGAGACATTCAGGCACAGATTCATTTTATATTCTACGTTAAATAAATTGCATTACACTCTACCGTTTAAATCGATCAATATTTTCTAGTTGTATACTACATTTTATAAATGCAATATATCCTGCACGATGTTTAGATATTTTTTTTGTATTTGTGTAATATACAGTCTATGCGTACACCTACTGTATAAAATATTCAATGTATAGGTACCGTCATAAAAACGAAAATAAACTGATGTCAAACCATTGGTAGACTACATTGAAAGTATATAGTACAAAAACGTATGTGGGTTTGGAGTAGGTAATAAAAAAAGTTTAATTTTAAAATTAACCATAGTACCTATTCTCATAATAAAATCGTTGACGCTTGTACGTTTCTCTAACATAGAACAACGTACGGGTTACTAACCAATGTCCAACAACCATTATATTGTATTGTGATATTGAATTGTGTAGCCATACTGACACATTAGAAAATAAAAATAAACTGTATATAATATGTTCGTTACAAAAAAGAATAACATAACATAAAATATCGGGTGAAGTTGGTATTTATAAATGGTTTTATTAAAAAAAAAAAATGTATATTATTTATTTATTTCTATGGCACAATACAATTTCTTATAGAAGTCTTATATTAAAAAGAAAGTTGTTTTGAAGTGCTTTTTTTAGAATTTAATTTAATGTCTTACCTTCCTTATTTAGTATTTTTTTTTTTAATTTTAAGAATTAGGTACCCACATAGTTAATTTATACTGTTGGAGGATCGTTTACTGTAATGTATGTACCCTAACAACAGTGGCTGACTAATTACCTACCTATACCAGCTACCAGACTTGATGATACTAAGGTAAATGGCCTTTTCCTTATTAATCACTTCGGGAGATGTATATAGTATCATTATCTATGTATATTACCTATGTATCTATGTATAATTCAACTGCCGACTTGGTAAATGCTATTCTGCACTACAAGAGAGCTTATAAAATATCTATAGAAACTAAATTAAACTCAATACATATCATTCTAACTCTATAATGTACAAATAATACATTTTAAATTCTGAGCGGAGCGATGAATTTATTGATTT
The DNA here is from genome assembly GCF_005508785.2 of Acyrthosiphon pisum. Classification (NCBI taxonomy): domain Eukaryota; kingdom Metazoa; phylum Arthropoda; class Insecta; order Hemiptera; family Aphididae; genus Acyrthosiphon; species Acyrthosiphon pisum. Next base: position 41,864,831 of record NC_042495.1, on the reverse strand, counting down.
TACAATGATGTGTTTTTTTTTTTTAATTTGTTGAGCGTAAATCCATAATAATTTTTTATGAGGCAACTGAAGTTCGAATTTTGACAAATTATTTTGAGTTAGAAATGCATACATTTTTTTCTTTTTATATCTAAGATTTGAAAATTGTATGCAAGATTTCTCATACCTTTGTTTACCCTTGTCAAAAAAAAAAATGTCTATCAGAAAGTCAAATTACATTTTTATGAGCGTTTGAAGTTCAAATTCTTACAACATTGGATATTTACTCGATTTCTCATGGATTTTCTCATTTTGTTGTAATTTTAAAACGAATAACCGTAGATGCTTGACATTTACAAGAGCCCTCTAGAGTCTTTAGTAAATATAATAGATATTGGGGCAAGAGTTTTATATTTTTTTTTATACAATTTAAAAATAAATTAAATTAAGTAAAAATTTGTTTTTTACAATATTATTGTTATATACCTACTAAGTACCAACTATATAAATTATGTACAGAATTCATGGCGCATGAAGTGCGTACGAATGTTTCGATTTTACTCCAATGACACAACTATAATATTTTATAGATGTCTAGGGTCTCTAAAAATAAATGTTTTCTATTATAATGCGTCACTTGGCCACAGAGCCATTCCAGCGATGTAGTTTTAACTACTCCCGCTAGTGACATTATTGCTGCTTTCTAACCGTATATACGGTATAGCTGTATAAGCATAACATAGGTAATACTGTAATACATGTGTGAGACGTGAGTGTATACTACGTTGAACGTATATACTATTTTGTTTTTCTATAAAATACCAGCACATATGCATCTGTTTGTATCTTGTTGTCAGTTTCAAAATATTTGAGTACTAATTAAAGGTACTTTTTTATTATATTGGACATATGCCTGTCCGACTTTTCTATTTATACCATACTAACCTAATATATTTTAATTTTTAATACTTTTGGTTGACATTAAACAATATAATATTATTATAATAATACTACATTATTACCCACTGCAGTAGTAAATATTGAATTAAATATTATCGATTAGTGATTATTCATTCCATGACTCACTAACTACGTAGAAAAACTGAAACGTTGCATGCTCTCATGCTTTTTTTTCACGTACACGTATATATAGAACTTTCCCGGTCTGTCAACGTAGTTGTATAACATTAATAATAATTTAGCACTACCTAGATTAATTATTAATTAATAACCCTCGAACTCAGTCCTGTCGCTATTTTAATATTTTTGATTTGCAGTTAAAAATAATGTTGATCGTCGACGCACTTGCATGTTTCAACAAAATAAATAAAATGCAATGGACATTTTATGATATCGGTTAACCACTTACCGCAATACACTTACTTAGTGGATTTACCCTATGTGACAATTATTTACAGAGGAATATTTGTAATTTCCTGATCACAATGAGTGTGTTCTAAACACGCGAGAATGCTATAATCTATAGTTTCATTAATCACAATTATTATTTTTTTGAGCGTTACTTCACCTATTTTTTATCATTTATTTTTTATCTTTTGTAGCTTTTAACAGATAGTTATTACTTATTATAGTTAAACAGTTCTAGCTTAGATTCACCTCATTATACATTATTTGTATAATTGTATTTAAATTATTTCTCGTATGTATGAAATTTACAATGAATTCTAATCAACTAACCATAAATTTAATATATGATATAAATATTAGTTCTGCATTTTTATACAATATATTTAAAACTTGATTCGTAAAATATAAATATATAATCTTTTTTTAATATTAGACATTATAGTGATACATTATACACACTACAGAGTACAATATACAGTATATACACGCAAAAAAAAAAACCCTACGTTTAGTATATACATATCATCATATTTTTTTATAGACATTCATTAATAATTATTATTTCCTAGATGGCTATATCTATTTGAATGTTTCATTTCGATATTTCCATAGTATTATTAATTATCATATTATGATTAATGATAATAATAACAGGAATATTTATGTATCGTATATTGACAGTGGCAAATGGTGACGGCAACAAAAAAAAAAAAAAAATGTAATATGTCTTTGAGTGTACATCACTCAAATGGGATCGCGTATCGTAGTGAAAACGGAAAACGGCAGTAATAATATTATTATATCATTGACGTAAGTACTATACTGATGTTAACCAAAATTCACGCACAGCAGGATTTTTACGATTATTGAATGTAAAGTGTATACTCACATTGCTGTTATCACCGTAATTTCCACGAAGACCACCTTCGGCGATCACCTCCAATAGACTCTCCAAACCTGTCTTCTCGCCTGCTGGTCTGGGCAGCACGAACTCTCTCTGTCCTCCGTCTGCCATGGGAGGCGATGGCACTGCCGCGGTACTCATACCAGAGACCGTGGAAGTGGTTGTAGTGGTCGACGTGGTCATTGTTGTCGCCGTGGCTGTCGTATTGGTGGCACCGTTGTTAGATTTTAGCTCACGCAACTGCCGTACGTCCTCGTTGTCCAAAGATGATGATAAAAACGATGGTGAAATCGTCTGCTGTATTCCACCAGCCGAAGACCTCTTGATTAGTGGCGATCCGTTCGCCCACTGTTTGTAGAAATTTCCGCGTGGTACGGTATGCAGTGGCGACGACGACGCCAAGTATGATGTCGATGGTGGGGACAGTGGTGGTGGCGGTGTCTGATCGTCAACCGACTTGTAGTGCTGCTTCAGCAGGTGCTGTTGGTTCTGTAGCTTCTGTTTCTGTTGTTGCTGCAGCTTGAGAAATATCGGCGGCAGATGTTGATAGAGCAATGAAGTGGGCGACTGACGCTGTGGCTGATCCCGGTCTAAACGCTGTTGTCCGATGGTGTCGTCGGTTTGCTGCATGTCATCCAGGTCGCCATTGATCAGGGATTCCCAAAAGTCGTATAGCTGTCGTTCTTTGGGTGACTTGAACGCGTTGGATGGTGACACGAGGTTTGACATGAACACCTTCCGAAAATTGTGTATTTTGTCCGTCATCGGATACCTTGCTGCAGTCATTTGACCACCGGAATGATCCCCAAACAACATATCGTCGTTATCGTCGTCATCACGGTCGCGGTCACGGTCATCGTCATCATCGTCATACAACAGATCGTCGTCAACAACAACACCACCGCTACCACCCGACGCGGCCAGACTGGTCACCGGATAATAACCGTAACCACCGTAACCACCGTAACCACCATAACCAACGCCGTAACTCGGATACCTGACTACAGCGTAGTCCAACCGGTCGTAACGTCTGGGGCTGGGATCGTATGCGACCGATCCTCTAGCTTCACCATCATAATAGTCGTCTGGCGACAGCGTTTGTCTACCGCCGCCCATTATCGCTCCGTATCTGGCCATTGACACCGGATAATGTCTCATCATGTTGCCGTATGAGGATGACGCCCAACCACCGGCTCGATTAACTCCGTTCGCCCATGTCGGGTTGCCGTATCGATACTGTTTTTGGGTCAACTGCTGTTTGCCATACCGATTCATGTTGTACACCTGGGCTGTGGCAGGCCACGCTAGGCACGCAACAACGGTCGCCATGACAGCCACATTTAAGGCAGTTAAAAAGTTCATCTGTAATCGACAAAAAAAAAAATAATAATATTAATCACCTAAAATTCGTATCTTCGTCCACCAGCGGTGAGGTACTTATTTCAATTTGTTATTCGAAATTAGTTTTAAAATGTTCTTCTCAACTCCAATTGTGATAAAAAAATTAATTTTAGAATATTATTATAGTATGGTACAGGTTAATTTTAAGGTAGTTACCTACCTAACTAAATTAATCAAACGTTTTGTTGAAAGTAGCCAACCCAACCACTATTATTATAAATATAAACGTATATAATATATAAACGTTTACTGTACCTATATTATATAATTATATTTAGGATGTTTATATTATTTTTAAATTTTTAGGTTTCGTAAATTTAATGTATGAATATTAGTTTATTCTTGTTAAAATATTTATTTTCGATCATTGAAAATCTGAAAATTGACACTGAATGTTTTTGAGTATAGTTGTTAGTATAGTGAGATTTTATTTTACTATAGGTTTTCGTTATCAAAATATTTTCAGGATGTGCAAAGTTAACATTAATCCATATAGAACTTAAAGTGAAACATAATACTTATATATTTGAAAACAATTTAATTTATATTGAACATGTTGACACTGATCAATACAAAATGGTAATTTAAATAATTTTTTTAGTATAAAATAATGTGGTAAACCTATAAAATGTATAAAAATATTTGTTTAATGATTACTTCATTTACATTTTAATAAGACATTTTAATTGATTATTAATTGCTTATGTATACAACTTTCAAGTGCTGCTGTAGATAGTTGAAATTACAGTTTATAAATAATCTATAGTTATAGTCAATATGAAATACTGATGTTATATTTAAAAGTTTCTAAAAGCTAAATATTACTAGATTTAATATATTTGATAGAAGAAGATATTTTAAGTTTTTAAAATGAATTTTGTTACTGAACTTAACTAAACTGGCTTTCTACACTAACTCCAATTATGCGGAAAAATCGTGTTCGATGTCGTGAGTCGTTCGTTGAGCATTTTAACCATAGAACATCACTCTCAAGGCTTGCCAATTGCCATACCTGCAAAGTGAGACTTTTTATTTACCGGAAGCTATTGGGACCAAAAGAATTTATATCAAAAAAATTGGAAAATGGTTATTTAGCGGTTCGGTTAAGGATTATTTTTCTGAATTTTTTATAGTCTTTGAATCAATGTATTACATCACGTGATATTTAAGAAATTAGCAAAAACAAAAGATTCTATATGACACACAAAGTCATAGGCAACCAAACACTGTATTGCATATATCGATAAAACATTTTGTTCTTCAATTTATTGTTAAAAACAAAAAGTGCTATTGAAAATAAATGTACTATGCACTATGCAACCATGATAATATAATAATATTCTCAACTGTCATGCATCTTAATATTATTGTTGTTTTTTTCGAAATTTTTAAATTAGGTATTTAATATTTTGAGTACTTAACAGGAATTTGTTTTGCAATACCTAAACTTACATTTATGGAATGGAACTTTGCGGATATTTTGATCCTGAACATTTAAAACCGCTTGGTTGGAAATACATTTTTTAAATGTCTTAACTTTTAAAACGCTCAACTGAACAATTCGTTTGATTCCCAGCCTGCGTTATATTAAAAATATTAAAATAGTATCATTGATTTAATAATATTGTATACTTTAATATTACTTTATATTATAAAGTATATACCTATACTATATTATAAACAAATAAATAAATATTATTATAATTCAAACATAATATTATTTTATTTTATCTTAAATTATAATCATGCATTGATAGATATACGTAGCGGGGCAGACTGTGGAGCTCAATAATAATATTTGATGTTAGGTACCTTGTACCTACTCGGTAAATACAAAAACAATGACATAAGGTCTCATAAAAACAGTAAAAATGTTAAAGAAAACTCTGTTGAAATGTATATAAATAAATAGGTACTATAATAATAGCATCGAGTAAAATGTACCATATAGATAGCAGTACCTATTATATATTATTACTAGTGCGAATTACTTACAGTTCACTTGTTGGTTATTTTACTTATTTCGTATTTTTCAAGTTAATATTATAGTCGCTCCTAGTCACCGTGTAAGTACTCTTTTCTTCTTGGTATCGTGAGTGGCGACGTGTCGTGTGCTCGGCGTTCGTTCCGGAACTGTCACGGTCCGCCCGGCCGGGGTGAGGTTTTATAGGGGTCTGTCGCGACGCCCACGCGTCGCACTCTGAATGAAACCCTCCGTGCTGCCGACCCCGCCACCGAGTGGTGGTCCGATACTCCGATCACTATTTACGCGTCTCCCGCCCGTACCCCAACAGCCGACAACTACCCAGTACCCACCATCCAGCACAACCTATCCCCTTATCCACCGCGTGCCAATTGTGTTCCGTCGTCGTCGTTATTATCATTATTTATCTCCGCTTTTCCTAACAGGTCCTTAAAATCCATATTATATACATGTAAACTATCTAAGTTCGTGTGCGTGCGTATCCCATCGAGAATAGTGTGATAATCGGTACGGTGGTGGCTCGATAATATAACGCGTGATTGCGTGAACGTGTAATGGGTAGGCCTTGAAAAATTAAAAATAACAAAAACTACTACAATACTGTTTATGACATGCAGTATATATATACAAAGTATGATATACTGTATTATATTATGTTCATGTACTACAGGGCACATATATTTATATGTATATTATATAGTTGCTGTTACCGCCCGTTGCCCGCTTTTATTTCCCGTATATGTAGTAGGTACGCGCCGTTTTGCTGTCGGAAATAAAATTAATTGCTTTAATATTACATTCCTGTCTTTATAAAAAATACTTTTCTATATCTACAATTTATAATTTATATATAATTATGTACATATTCGCACAGAATCCGCTCAAGATGAGAAATGGTCCTCCCGGTCCATATATTATATCACATGTATCGGTTACGAAAGATGAATTGAGTAAATAATTGGATACGGTTTAGAAATCAGAATTTTCAAAGATCAAATATGTCATATTTAATAATTATTCCTAAATTGCTTCCAAGTGTATCCATAGGCGTGCGCAGACTTTTGGTTCCGGGGGTGCACACTAAAAATTAGGGCCCACAATAATTATTTTGAAAACAATTATAGATACCTACAGACAAATGTTTTAAAGATATCAAATGTACTAAAAATATTTATTTTATTTTATTATCATTCTAATAAATATTACATAACAATGTATAGATATACAATCTTATAATGATAATTGACGTTTAAAAGAAACAACATTTTTGAATTCGTCAATAATTTTATTAATTTCATTTACACTTAATTAAGAATTAGGGACCTTGTTATTTTTGGTGAAGGGTCCGGGGTGCCCAGACACTACTGGCACCCCCTGTGCGCACGCCTATGAGTGTACCTAGTTAGGATTCAGAAAGAGTGATTTAGCGAGGAACAAATTATGTAGGTGTACCTACTTGATTTAATAATAAACGCATTTTTATTTTTTCCTGACTGAGGTAAAATCTAAATTCTTTAATTTGGATATAGATTTAAAAACATACAATCAAAGTTATGATAGGTGGTAATGATGATAAAAAGAAAAAGGTAAGATTTTATTAAATCTCACTTTATTCATTTGTTATTATTGTAACTAGTAAACCTAAAATAAAAACAAATTTTTAGTTAGTTAAATATTATTGTATCATGATTCATGGAAGTGACATATACTAATAGGTACTACTGATATTCTTTTAAGTATAGCTGGTATTTTTTAGTTTATAACTAATTTATAATTTCACCCCCACACTTAATTGTTTAAAACACAATTTTATGGTTCATAATAACTTTGTGCGTTGCATAGGTAACAACCGACTATTTACAGCAATATTAATAGTTAATAGGTAGAAATAGGTATTATAATTATTGAACAATGTGTATCTATTACAGAATGATCTTATTTATATAAAAAAACCAATTTTTTTACTCTCGTATATTTTTATTTTTTCACTGTCAACTTTATCTCAAAGAATGACGATTGTTGTTAATTTTCAAAGTAGATTTTACATTTACATGTCAACTTTTACAGCGTAATATACTAATATATAATTGACTTGGTTTGCGCTGGATATGTCTAGTTCAACATCAAATCAAATTTCCATAAAAAATAACGAGCACATATGTCACGTATATAATGTATATTATAATATGTAATATGTATTGTATGTATATTATATATATAGATATATAAATATATAACAAACACAAACGATCGATGAACATTCGTACTTTGTAATATACACACACATAATTTATGTAGTTAAATTATAGAGATGATTAGATGTTATACTCTGTAATAGTGTGTACCATGCTTCGAGTTGTGTCTAATCTTTGTATAGCATTGGTAATTGCTATACTTTGTACTTATGTAAAATGTATACATCATACATATCTCCCGGCTATCAGTTTTATATGGTCACTACACTTTATCTCATTTTGTAGACCAATTTTTATGTTATATTTTATTAGTGTTACCTATAAATTTTTCTATTTGTCTTCAAAGCCATATTTTTTACGCCTCATAGTTTTATTGATGATATCATGCATTTCTCTGGAACTATATTGATAAGTATTTATAAAATATTAAACGAAATAAAATAATTATTATTGTAATTTATAAGTTTAAAAAAGATAAACCAGTGAAGTCACTTCACTGTACAACCAAATGATTTTAAAAAATAAACTTGTAAACATATATTAAATATTTTCAAAATGTTTTAATTTATGTTAGAAAAACTTCTGAGGAACTTGGTTTTGGATTTTCAACCTTTAGCAATTTTAGATAGCTGATCTCAGCCCTGACCTAAACTATAAAAAATTTCCATTCAGACCTTTTCTATGACTATAAAGTTTAAAGTATAAAGTCACTTCGGTGAACAAGAACCTAATACATATACAATATTTTGATATACAATTTTGCGGCCGGTTCACTATGAGTTTGATTAAGTTTTTATTTTATTCAATTCATAATAATATACCTACACATCGTACATATATGCTTAAATAGTATCTTAGGATCCTAGAAAATAGTAGTTATGAAGGTAAACCTATCAGCTGATTTACTAAAGTAGTTTTTTTCAGTTTTTCGTAGAATTTATAATATTGTTATTGCGCCCACCTTTATGTACAACTTTAAGCGAGCTTAAAAACATTTTTAGATTTTGTTATGACTTATGAGTAAGAAATTTATTTATTTTATAAGTGTACAAAAATTCCATGTAGTGTACTACATCGAGATCGATAATCGAATCAAGTAAATAATTCAAAGATATACATCATAAAAATTGTACAATTTAGAATAAATAAACGACAAATCACTCACTTTAAATCCTTTAAATATTTATATATATTTAAATGTAAAATATGTTATTATTTATTATTAGATTAAATTACGGTCAACAAGTATATAGGTACCTATACTCACCACAATAATTACACAAGATTATAAGAGTTCAATATTTTTGTGCATGTTTTACAAACAATTTCATATTTTTTGTAAGCATAAGTCATTTTTTAACTTCAGCTTATAAGAATATCATAATTTAAAACAAAATTTAGTGCTTTTACTAAACTTTTTGGGAAGCTTAGTAAAAGTTTTTGACGTTTATGATACATCTGGTCTGTAGATTAAAAATAGTATGTGGTTTTAATCCACAGTTAAGTGTATGGTATTTTGATATATTAATAAAATTAATCGATAAAGTATGCGGGAGTCAAAATCATAAATGTGTGGTTTTTGGATGCAACCCGTAATTTCCTTAAATGTAAGATTAAACTCTTAAAAATGTCAACAAAAAAAATTGTTAAATTACTGTAGGTAATTAAGAATTTAATAATACTAAAAATTTGAAATCCGAATCTTAACTAACGAAATTACCCGGTATTGTCCGAATTTAATGAAATTGTTTCAAGCTTCTGAAGTGCTAACATACCTGATACCGACGAGAATTAATATGACCTGCTCGCCGCGAATACCGTAAAGGTTGGTTTCCACTAGATACGTGTACGTGTACGTGCATAAAAATACTTTTCTGTGATTGGTTGGTATACATGGTAAGCTTTTGGTATACAAGAGTGTTAAGGCGCATTCACAGCTACGCCGTGTGTCGTGTTGTGCGAGTGTTTGGTTATTATATGGTTACGACTGGTAACCAATATGGTTTAAAAGTTGAGAATTAAGGCGCATTCACAGCTACGCCGTGTGTCGTGTCGTGCGAGTGTTTGGTTATTATATGGTTACGACTGGTAACCAATATGGTTCAAAAGTTGAGCATTTAAGGGGATTCACACCTCGTCGTGTCGTGTGAAATTATCACGGTTTACCACAGTT
>NC_042495.1:41845788-41854751 GCF_005508785.2 Acyrthosiphon pisum | reverse complement strand
AAAGTTGAATATATTCAACTATGCGGTATCATTTGGTAACTGTGGTAACCGTGATTATTTTACACGACACGGTGTAGTGTGAACCCGCCTTTATTCTAGTCAATTCTTGGTATACTCGGTTGCAACTTGGTTATTACATGATACCAAAAAAGTAATATCCAATCACAATACGATTTGATCGACACGAGTACACGACACGACACACGACGCAGCTGTGAATCCGGCTTTATACGTTCTTACCACAGGCTTGACCATGATACCATGAAGATAGATCCAGTTCAACTTTTCACGTGTACATGGCTCTATATTGATAACAATACCGAACCTATCTAACCCATATTAATCGATGGGAAACGTTTGTGAGGCCATTTATAGCGAAAATATCCGGTCAATATAATATATGCACGTAAACGTACTCGTATGTAGTGGAAACCCACCTTAAGCGATTTGGTCGGCGGTTGACTTTACCGTGTCTATACCGCGGTCAGAGTGTCGGGTCAGGGGACAATCGGGATTGTTTAGAACCCAGTAGATTTCGCCGATAAAATATCCGACCACTTTCCGAACGCGTCAGTCCCTGAGTTTCACAGTAAGGTTCCAAATTCCAGCGACCGCCACTGACCTTATAATCAACTGGGGAAAATTCGAAATTCCCCAGAACTATTTATGGTTGGGTCAAGTGGGTGGGTGGGTGATAATAAGTGATCAGTCATTAGTGCGTATTTAATATTTAAACATCACCTTGAGGCTTGATTTAATAATAACGGTAAGTGTAAAGAATAGGCAATAATAGTATGTGTATGGCTGGTCGCCATGCTGAAGTATATCACGATTATAATGCACTATTCGAAAGTATCTAAACATTTTTTTTTAAGTAGGTAGGTCTAACATTTGGATTTTTTCCCCATAACATGAAATATAGATCGGCGCCACAGTGTGAAACCCACAGGATATAATATAATGTTATATTTATATATACCTATTACATATAGCTGTGGTGAAACAAGTCTTGAACGAGCATCCATGTCAACGCCAGCCCGGTGAAAATAAATAAGTACATATACGATATCGGATATACTCACGTTACATAATTAATATAATATAGTATTGTAATGTAATAATAAATTGTATTCTATTATACTATTATAGTATTATCAAAATCGCATCGATAGAGCACACAGAACTGTTTAACCTGTATAATAGTTATGTAGTGAGATCTACCGGATTACTTTGGAACGTTTTTCGCTTTTTCGTCACTATTTACGTACAGAACTATAACATAATAATAAGTCTCTGTACCTACATTGCATATATTCTCTGTTTACTGTTTTCAGTACAGATGTTGAAAACTGACGATTGAAAGTTGAAACCATAGATAGTACCACACTACAATTTATACTTACTTAATATAGACTTAAAAAATATATTAGGTATATTATTGAAAATTCTATACCTGTATAATAATATGTGCGGTATTCCTATACGGCTAGATAATTAATTAGATATTGTGATAAATATAGTGATGTACACTCCGGTATTCTATTTATCTGGTGGAATTGTGATCTTAGCAGGGCTTGCATTAGAAAAAAATCCGTTTTATGTTATTTACAATTTACAAGTTGTTTTTTTCTCAGTTTGGTGTTTTTATATTTACTATAATATTATGCATTAAATTTATATTATATTTATGTTTTACATAAATTTTGTTATTTTATTGAAAACAATAGAAAAAGTTATAAGAATAGATAGTAAAAATACCTTGTTTCATACTTTCATAGCATTGAATCGATGTCTTAATTCAAATTATTTATTATCTTTTTTTAAAAAATTAAATAGGTACTTCATGTTTTTAGGGTATATTAGTCGTAGCGCGTATTCAAAGATTTTTTAGTTGATATTATTACGCATTTTTCAATACTATAGGTACCTACTTCTTAGTACTATAAAATTCTAGCCCTGGCCCTCGGCCATAATATTATACAGCAACCTAACCTTTTATACATATAATAATAATACTACCACAAATGTTCATTAATAATAACAGGTGACTAGGATTATTTTACTCTGATACTGATTTGAGTAGGTACACTCTTAATTATATGACAAGATGACTAAATTTGCTTTTATTTGTACATACCTATGTATCTACGATTTAAATAAATTAAAAGTTTTTAGTAACATTCCGCACACACATACGCACGCACACACACACACAAAAAGAATCACCTACTATCTAAACCAAATCGTATATATTTGTTATCATTTCATACTATCAATGTCTTATTCATTTATTATTAAATTCCATTTTTATAATCTTTAAGTATTTTTTTTTAGTAAGTTCCTAGGTACGTACATTAAATAAATATAAATATTAAATATAAAATACATACAGTGTCCTGCGATGATTTACCCATTAAGATATTTCCTGAGATAATACATTTATAATAAATCTCTTTTTTACAGAGACAAGAATTACATATATTTTATTTTTTAGTTAAATTAAATTTCTTTGGTAAAAAAGTTAAGAAATATAATTTTTAACTTTTTTATTTTTGAAACAATTAAAAATAGCTACTTTATAGAGTTTAATTTTATGAAAATGTTGACCTTCCAACATTTTATTTTCATTAATCTCATGATTTATAATAATTTATTTACTTTATAGGTGTAACAGCAAAAAACCGGTTTTTGTCTTTACGGCGATTCCCCCTCTACAGCTAATGAATATAGGTATAATGTATATCCTTAAGGGACACCCTATATAAAATTTAGATTTAAATATTTTTTTTGCGTTGTCATTTTATCATAATCAATGGTGTTACATAAGGTTGATTTTTTTTTTCCAGATACTTTAATTTATTTGAAATATTCTATTATTATGCATATTGAATGTTGGACTTGATATATATTATCTGTAAAATGATTTGCATATTTAAAATATACTTAAATTTGACTTTTTTGTAGTAGGGCCCCTCTCTATCACGTCATCCAGTTATATATTTGTTTTTTTTTATTATAATCACCAGATTTAATTATTGTTTTTAATTGAACAGATTATTATATTATTAATGATCTATTTAATTGTTTTTAATAAAAAAAAAATTGCCTTACTCTAGAAAAAATGAGTATTGAGTGTTCGTGAAATTATTCAAATGTTTATGAACAATGTGTTGATACAGATGGTACATTAAATTTTTAATAATATTATATACAAAATTAAAGATTGGAAATTGGAATTTATTACTTTGCACGATAATTTATACATTGGATCAATCTAAAATAAAATGGTAAGCGTTATCGAACCGTTCGGGATTTTTAATAACAAATTGTATTCTGTAATAATAATGATAGTATAATAATATATTAATATGATACGCGCGCGTTTTTATTAAGATTTTTACTCCCACTGTTATTACCATACTCTATTATAGCCGCCGTTACGCAACATGACGGTCATTCAATTTTACTGTTATAAGTTGTTAGTAGTAGTTGTTAGATCAGTATTCCATCGGCTATTATAACCGGCTGACGTCCGCAGTTACGTTTATCTCGTATTGTTGTTTAGGGCAACAGACGAATGATGAGAACGTTTGCTCTTTCAACAGCATTCTGCAATACCGTAAGTACCTATATATTAGTATAACAAAAAGTAATTAAATACCATTGGTTGTGTATGCGTTCGATAAATAATTAAATATGTGTTCTAAATATACTTTCGAAAAAACGTATTGGTACCTCCACGAATAGTAAAAAAGTATATAGGTACCTCGTTAATGTATTCACCATATTTATTACGTTTACACACAACGCACTATTTCAAACTGATACATACCTATATTATTTTAAATATTGCGAAGTTGCGTTTTATGATTATTCTGTGTTACTATCAAACAAATTAAAATACTCGTATCTATTGTTTGTTTCATATTATTTTACAAGGAAATGTGGTGACATAAAAAATATTCTACAATATCAATTACATACTTTTTCAATTTAAATGTACTATCTATCTACTTGTACTTTAAAGGTTTTAGTATGTACAGTAAAACCTCCTTATAACGGAATAGCTAGGTGCCAACTGATTTCTTCATTATAAAGTAATATTTACATTATAGGGAGACAAAAAATATATGAGTTATAGATTATACGGGACTGTGGTTATTTTTCGTTGTAAGAATATTTCCGTCTTAAAGTCTGTTATATGGTGTTCTGCAGTTATTTAAATCTTGCCAAAATACTTAAGTTTATAAAAAGAATATAAAAACTTGGGAAAAACATACTTTTAAGTATTTATAGTAAATACCAATTGGAAAAAAATTACCAACGGTAACTAATCACAATTTGTTAATAAATATGTAAATACTCGTATACTCTGATTTTTGATTATTTTTCAAAGTTTTACAGTACATTAGTTATTTAGGTAATATTATTTAATACACTATAATGTACTAATGTAAAAATACAATGTTTTATTTTTTGCGTTATATTATAATACTATTTTTATACCTAGTAGCTATCATTATATTATCTATAGTATAATTATTGATTTTTGTGTTATACCTACAATGCATTATACAGTCGAGTTTCTAGAACTCGATAACTCAAATCTCAAGGGGTTCGACAGTGATTTTATAAAAATATTATATACTTAGATTTTATTATTCAAACATTTGTAATATTCAAAATTCTTTTGTTTTAAAAAATATGCAAATTACATAAACAGTGCTCATTCAGTAATGAAAATGCCATACAATTTAACAATAAAAGTAAAAAATAAAATAAACAGAAAATTTAGTGTTCTGCAGTTAATAATGTTTAGACTTTTAGACATTTTGTATTAAGAATTAACAAAATAGTAATGGATGATAATCCAGAGTAAATTAATTATAATATTAATGAATTATGACCAATGACCACCTAATGAATAACAATTTTAACATACATTTATCATAAAACTTTTGTTTTTGTTTAAAATAATTGAATACAATAATTCCATAACTATATCGTCGTGTGTTTGTATACTATATAATTGTATATTATAAAAAATACACATCGCTCATGCAATATACCATGTTTGTATACGAGACGAGTCATAGTATAATATTTTGATTTGGTATAGATATTTGCTTATATTTGTATTTCCTTTTAATTTTCAGATGCAACTGTTGACGTTGTTAACGTTGTTGTTGTTTGCTGAAAGATCGTCCAGTGAGGGAGTGAAGCTACCGGCGAAACCTTTGAGTATATTGGCGTTTTTGCCGACCGAAGGTAAAAGTCATTTCATGGGCTTTAAACCGTTACTCGAAAGTCTTGTTTCCAGAGGACATAATGTCACGCTTGTCGCACCGTTTGCGTTGGACGGCGCTAAACGGCCGTATCGTCACGTTAAAGTGGAGCAAACGTTAGGAGGTAATATTTTGAAAAATATCTATATATTATATTCTGTACTGTATAACATACAGTCATGTGCTTATGAGTTTTTTTTTTCAAAGAAACAAACACAGTTAAGTAGAAAATCTGAAAACCTGTAAAACGTATTTATAAATTATAAGCATATTGTATACTGAAATGCGATTTATATCATATTACGTATATAATGGTAACCACTATTTTTCGAAAAATTTTATAATTGTTTATTTATTTATTTGACGGAATGCAGCAATTGATGAGGTGTACAATTTAAAAAGTATGTAAGTACAGAAATAAAAACAGAGAGTGTATAAGAAGAAAAAGAGTAAACAATCGTAAACAGTTAAAAAGAAAATTTATACATTATTAAAAAATGTATTAATAAAGTATTTTGGTAGTGATGGCAGGTGGGCTTGGATGGAATCACCTGACAAAAAAATATATTATAAAATATATCAAGTGAAATTGAGTTAGGAGCAAAGAAATCGTATCTAAATAGAATTTTATTTGAATAATGTAACATAATTATCCAGACAAAAGTCCACCAACCTTTATGTTTACAACGAGTGATTATTTTTCGTATCTTTTTTTCAAGATTTCGACATGCTAAAAGTGGCAAAATACGTGAACCTCATACCCACGCCGTTGCACTTGTGGTGGTTCGGGCCGCACATTAGCGAGACAAGTCTGGACAAACCGTCGGTGGCGAACTTCATCAGGAGCGACCGGTCGTCGTTTGACTTGGTGCTGTTCGAGAACTTCTACCACGAGTGTTTCGTAGCCATCGGGCACAAATACGGCGCCCCGCTGGTGCAGCTGCTGCCATTCTCCGCCAACTCCAGGGTGTCGCAGTGGCACAGTAACCCGTACAACCCAGCATACATTCCGGACCTGACCAGTAGGTTCGGATCGAACATGACGTTCGCGCAGCGCACCAGCAACGCAGTGTCCGCGTTCTTCTACACGGCCGTCTCTCGGCTAGTATACCTGCCCCGACAACGGGCCGTGGCCGACAAGCACTTTGTGTACCCGGGCCACGAGCGCCGTCCCGACCTTGTCGACATGCTCCGGAACGTGTCGCTGACACTGGTCAACAGTCACCCGATCATCGGTACAGCCGTGCCGATGGTGCCCAGCTACGTGCACGTGGCTGGCATGCACTGCGTGCCCGCCGGACCGCTGCCTGAAGTAATGCTATGATGATAATATTGTACTGTAGCCCAAGCATAGCACGCACCGTCGACTTCTTCACCTCTTTTTTTAATCCTAATTTTAGTAGGAAAATGGTCGGAAACATCAACAATTTCGTCCAATACCCAGACCACTTACTGAAACATTTTTAGTTATTTTCGTATAGTATCTGGTGATTATTTTTTTTTAAGATTCTGAGTTCAGTTTTTTTTAACAGAATCTAAAATCTATCTAAACAATGAAGTTCTGATTTCAGTAAATACCACCCAAGGTTCGTAAGAGTAACTACGTTATAGATTATGTGTACTTAGGTATTTTCCGGTATTCGTCAGATGTGTATAGTGTTGTTTGCATGAGCGTTTAGCTGCACATCATAATATAATATAATTCCATGTTGATTTTTTTTTCGCACCTTTCAAAGTATCTTATTTTTGGGTGCGCTTGCAGGACCTAAAACAAATAGTGGAAAGCGCTAAGGAAGGTATAGTCTACTTCAGTTTGGGATCGGTGGTAAAATCGTCCAAAATGCCCAAGGAAACAGTATCGCTCTTATTGTCGGAACTCTCGAAAATCGAACAGACCGTCCTATGGAAATGGGAAGCTGACGATGTACCGCAACTACCCAAGAACGTCATCGTTCGAAAATGGTTTCCCCAAAACGACATACTAGGTACGTACTTAGTAGTTAGTATTAATATGACTTCTTGTCCGGCATCATAAGAATTCGGTAAGTAGGACGAAACCTACTGATTTCTGATGCTATCTAATAAATGCCGTAAATACATTAACAGAAATAGATGGAGGGGTCAGTTTTTCCAAAAAGAAGTTATTGTGACGTTTCATTATTTTATAATTTGTAGATATATTGTACATAAATATAGGTAAAAGTAATTTGTTTCAATATAAAAACTTATTAATTTCATATGCTTGCTAATAATACTTTTTTTTAATAAGAAAAGAGTAAGGTTTTTTTTTCAAGCAAGTAAATTGACAGTTCAACCAAATATAGATATAAATATTATATTTTACACTATTTAAATTATCAATATTAATGTAAATTGATAAGTGCAGATTTAAAATCTGAGTTGCATTAAATGTGTGTACTGGGTGTAACTCATTAGTTATTACTTATATGTAGGTACTATTACATTTTGATAAATAATATATTATATACTAAATATTATATGTATTATAATATGATATAATATTTACTATACACACACTCAAGTTACAAATACATAATTTATATATTATTATGTATATATAGGAAAACATTAATATTAATGACTGCAGATTATGTAGGTACTTATAAATAAATTTAATAAACTATAGCAACAAACAATGAATGTATTAAAAAAAATATCTCACACTTAAATTTTTATAAAAAAAGCTTAATTGAATGTTTAGAATACGCTCGTGTTTAATATTTATTGATGCATAGTATTATTTTTATATTTTTTAACTATTTAATATGATTTGAGATAAACTATAATTGTTATTAGACAAAATAACGTTTAAATGATTATGTATAGTACATTCGAAGGAAAGAGAGGTGGGTTCCAATAGACTTTAACACCGGAAAATAGATAACATGACACGTAGAATCACGTAACCGCTCGCGGCACTGCAGGTTGAGACTTTTCAAAACAATGAACGCTAAGCTGTGAACATAAAAATAAACGATAATATAATATATTTTATATTATAATATTATCAATGACTACTATTCATAGTTTTAGGTTACGGGAAAAGTTGAAAATAGTGAAGTGTTTAGAGATAATTCCCAAGTTATGTGCACAACGTTGTAATAATTTAAATATAATATTATTTAGCTTTCATCGTAATGCTGTGTGCCTGTGGAAAAATAATACGTAGTAAAATAATAATGGCTATACCTATTAGTTACCTATGGCTAGCCTAACCATTAGATACTATTGATTTTAAGTATTACATTTTAGTGGTATTACATATATTAAATTTATCACTGCAGACTGCAGCCCAGTTTTTTGGTTGCATGGCTTTACGATATCTGCGAAGTAATAATGCTTAACACAAAAATTATACTTATATTAGAATGCTAATTCAATTAAAAATGTTTGTAAAACACGTACGTAGAAGAAAAATATGTATTCATTATTTAATTCCCAAAAATGTCAGGATTTTCTATTTTCGGCAAACTGTATTTCTTCTGAATAATAAAATGTTTGTTTAGGTCATAAGAACTGCAAGTTATTCATCACCCACGGTGGAGTACAAAGCACCACTGAGTCCATCTACCACGGGGTACCCATGTTGGCCATTCCCGTTTTTGGCGACCAGCAGGGGAACTCACTACGTGCACAGTATAGAGGCATAGCTATACA
>NC_042495.1:41844056-41844409 GCF_005508785.2 Acyrthosiphon pisum | reverse complement strand
TTATGACTCCATATTTTCAAAAAAAATTGTATTATTATGTTCATTGTGTAGTGTATACAATTTAATTTAAGAAATGTTAACAATTTACGTAGATATAAATGTATTATTTATAATGCCTAAATAATTATTAAAATAATATATAATGTATACACATTTTTAGTCAGTACTCAGTAATCAGTATTAGGTCAGGCCATGGCCTGACTGGCCTGACCCGTAGTTTCGCCTATGAGCATATATCCATGACAGTTACATCCTATTACAAACCCTATCTATAAAACCCACTGTCAATATACGCGCTTCTAACTAGTTATATTCTAATATATATATAATCCAATATAATAATATTGCAACAT
>NC_042495.1:41821441-41843956 GCF_005508785.2 Acyrthosiphon pisum | reverse complement strand
ACTGGTCACAGTGGTCAACAAAAGCTTTTATCTACATCAGAATTGGTGAAAATACACTCCTAAAAAAAAAATTAAATGAAGGTTGAAATTTTATTTTGGGAGAATTGGGTTATGAAAGTCAATTAATTGTTTGCCCCCCCCCCCCCCTGGAATCATCCTCAAGTGCCGCCTATGACAAAATCTGTTTGTATGTAGTTGATTGTGTCAACTCATACACGTTGAGAAATGTATTAGTTTGTACAATGATATGTGTGTTTGCTCAGTAAAAGTTTTGGGTAAAGGTATGTTAAAAAAACTTGATATGATGGTATAATTGATTAGGAATTCATCACAAATATTATTTTGATTATTAATAGGCAGGTCGTAGGTATTCTATTTTCATTTTTCAACAACACTGCATGTCTAAGTTAATATAGATAATGAAAAACTTCCCCGTGTTTTTTTTGAAAAGATACAAGTTAATTTCAAAGTTAACCTTTATTTTTACTTCTTAAATACCTTCTAACCTAACTTAGAACCCACTTCACTTAATTTATTTTAGTATTTTAAAGACATGAATATAATGTTTGGTTTCTATATGTTTCAAATTATTTAAATATTATATAGCCTTTTTAATTTTCATTTAATAAGATCTGTACATTCTATACAGAATACTTGTATAGTAGGTATAACATGTATTTATAATATATACCTATCTACGTACTATGTAGTTATATTATGTACTATAAAAGAGTACATCGTTTTCTAACTTTTCTACCTATTATATTGAGAAATATATTTAAAAAGTTTTATTTGTTTAGAATTCTAACTAAGGTTTAATACAGAATGTATCAATTCGATATTGACAGTTGATACTTAAATTTATACTTATAGTAAATTGGTAAACTACCCAATTTACACGATATATTTTTTGTATTTTTGAATCTTGAAGCTTGGACATAGGTAAGGACAAGGTATTAATAACTTAACATTTACACTAAGCCAGTGTACTGTAGAGTATTAACTACATTGTATTATCTAAAAATAGTTAATCTAGTTTAAAATGGTTACCTATTTATTTTTTTGGGAAATACTTTTTTTGGTCATAGAAAATCTCATTTTTCTTCTAAATAAAAACTCAAATATATATATGAATAATAAGAGATAAAATATAAGATGATAAAGGTAATTTTTAGAACTGCTCGAAAATGATTGTGAAAAACGCAATGCGCTTTTAATAATTTATCCGTATTATGCATTTATACTTAAAGCCTATAAATGTGATAATAATAATAATAATATGATTTCGAGGATTTAAAAATAAAATGAACGTGTGTGGCACACAATGATTTGCGTATAATAATTACACGGACTACTATAATAACTATACCATATTTCGTAATCAAAGTATAATATTATTTTACTCACCGTTTATACGACATCGCAGGTACCGGGAAAATGCCAGAAAGACGTCGGCCGTGTTCAGGGACAACCCGCTGCCACCGCTGGAAAAGGCTGTATTTTGGGTCGAGTACGTTGCCAGACATAGCGGTGCGAAACACCTGAGGACTGCTGCCAACGACCTTTATTGGTTCCAGTACATGCTGTTGGACGTCCTGTTGCTGGTGTCGTTCGTGGTCGTACTAATGGCGTGGACGACCAAAAAAATGCTCGGCTGCGTGTTCGGCCGGTGTTGTCGCCGCAGCCGAAATATCACCTCGCCGCCAACAGTGGGGAAAAAAACGCAATGATAATAACAAGCACCCCAACAATACAGTCGACTCTCAATCACCTGAAGTTCGAGGGCGGTAAAAATTCGAGTTGTTAAAAACTTCAAGGTATCAAAAACCTTGTTATTGCGTTTAAAGGATAATGATTTTTAATATCCGATATAATATCGTGTCGACTGTATTGTATAACTGTTCGTCATTTCGATGAAACCATGAACGTCTTTCTATTACATATTATATTACTTCTACTAGTTCTACACGACATGTACATAATATTATATTATTAAAAACTATAATAGGTAAACACG
Organism: Acyrthosiphon pisum; assembly: GCF_005508785.2. Taxonomy (NCBI): domain Eukaryota; kingdom Metazoa; phylum Arthropoda; class Insecta; order Hemiptera; family Aphididae; genus Acyrthosiphon; species Acyrthosiphon pisum. The sequence continues at coordinate 41,841,939 of NC_042495.1, read as the reverse complement.
AATCGCGGTAACAATAACAATATTATACACTGTTGCGCAGGGCAGACTAATTCATGACAGTCGTAACGTCGCCAGTCTTACTACACGAAACGTAAATTTATTATAGTTACCTACCTACTACCTATAAAGTGCCGCAACTAGCGGGGGGACTGGGGGTCCTTTCCACTTAAGTGGGCCCCCCCAAAACACAAAATGCTTTTAAAAGGGCCTCCACAATAAAATTTGCACAAAGCCTAGTTGCGGCACTGTACCTATAATAGTTGATCATCGTAATCCGTCTGTAGTTGGTACATAGATGTTTATATTACATTTTTGCCACGTGAAAAACGTTTAAAAACGATATTTAACACAAAACTTATTTTACAATAATATTTTATTTGTGCACGACACTGTAATGTTTTTGCGATATTTTTACTCTTCATTAAACGATTATTATAAAACACCTTGTTATAGGTGGAACAGCTCACAATAATTACACAAAAATAATTTAATACCAAGGTAATAAATCCATTTACGGTCTACCTATATTGTATCTAATATATTATATGTATTATGCAAATTATGAGAAATATCAAATATAATATTATTCGTTTTCAAAGGAGCTTTAAAAATCAAATATTGAAATTTTAAATTTTAAATGTTTATTAAATAATAATAATGTTCAATAAATATAAATATTTAGTAATATTTGTATAATAAGTGCTGTGTGGTATCGTCGCAATGTTAAAAAATGTCTCTTGATGCATCATACATGCTTGATGCTTAACCGCAGTAGTGGGCACTAAGCATTCACCATTCAATTGAGAATATGAAATTTTGAAAATTTTCAATTGTAAATAGAGATGAATACACTGCCTGCAACACTATACATGCCCAATGCCCATTGCCAAATACTGTTTTTCTTACATTTTGTTAAGTACGATTGGTTAAATAATAGATATACATTATTAACCGTTGATAAATACGTGAAAAATGATGAAAAAATGCACATTTTTTTATACAAGAATATATTCAATTTAAAACGACTATATTATGCCTACTTGAATAGCAGTGTGTGCCGCGTGAAAAAACATTAAAAGGATGGAGATTGGTGGTATTATAATCAGCACGATGCTGTACGGTAACATACTAACATGATAACATAAATATTATAAATGTATATAATGATTTAATAAGGATAAAGATTTTTTTTAAATAAATACGTTTTATCGCTGAGATAGGCACATAAATGATAAAAGTACATAATATAATATTTACTCGGATATAGAGATCGATTACAATTTACAAATCTGTATATTATGTTATTTTCTGAAATCACGTATTCGTAAATTTAATTTAATCTTCAATTATACTTTTTAAGCAACTTTATTGAAGATTTTCTATTAAAAAAATTGTAGGTATCTTATTACCTATTTTGTGTCTTAACAGTTAACTTATAATAATGTACCAATAATAGGTTCGCCCATTTGTTATATTCAATTTATTTACTATAATATTCTTATGACACCTATATAAATAATTTTATACCAAACTAATTGCAGTATCTACTATTTTTATAAATAATTTATGTAGTAGTGGGTTCTGCACTAAAGTTACTGAATAAATACTGTACATAATGGTTGTGTAAGAGATGTACAATAATATGAAAAAAAACATTTTTTACTCTTACGAGCTAAAATGAATAACAATATGCAAGTATATTTTAAGGGGTTTTCTCCTATTTTTTTATTTGAAATATCAAATGAGTCAAATTTTCCAATCCATTATCCTAATTATTTTAATATTATTTTTAGCATACCTATACCTACCTATAATTGTATATAATTTATATAATTTCCGATTATACTATTTTTCACGTTATTGAGTCTACTGTGAAAGTCAAACCATCACAATTTGACAGTAATTAAAATTTAAAATCTTGTTATTTATCAATCTAACGTTACTAAATTATGTTGGTTATTAATTATTCCAATTAGCAAACGCTCTGACTAGATACTGTAGAATCCACGCTCTTATAATAAATACTAATTTTTGTTTATGTAGGTACCTAATAGTTTTCAATCGGGCTCGTTAGAGTTACCAAGTTGCTTACATACATTCCTATATACTGAGATTGATAATATATTAATATATTTTACTGGAGGGCGTACTCGGCTGTAAACATGAGCCGTCGCGTTTGATGTTACTCCCACCATCAAAGGGCAAAACATTTCATTTTTACAAACGAATATACAACGGACGTATAATAATGTTTTAATTTCGTTTATAGTTATTTATTTATTTTGATTATTTAATTACTTTGTTTACACATTGAACGAGTAGTATATACTATATACTAGTTTTTAAGTTATAATAATAATATATAAACTAATGGCCTTTGTTATCGATGTTAATATTTTTTAGAGATCAATAAAAAAAAAAAACGTACAATATATATGCATATTATATTTTCCATCAATTACAATTTAAAATTTAGTTTTATTATCACTTTTTATTTTTATTTATTATTCAAGAAGATAATGGGCCCCCTTGAACATGTTCGTGTGTGGGCCCATGAATTCACAATATTTGAAGTATAAATTCATTAAATAATTCATGTAAATTAAATAATTACAATTTGCAATACATCTTTTTCACATAACTAGAATATCAATATAAATAAATACATATTTTCGACGAGTAGGTATTATTTATTTGGAAATCGAGAGAATAAAAACGATTTTATAATTAATAAATACCTATCTATGTAATACCAATACTTTTTTTTTTTAACTTGAGTCCGGCAACTATGGCCATCATCTATTGTAGAGATTATGGATCATGGTTACGGTAGGTAAGCAACACGTGTATCCGTGTGACAAGGTTTTTGCTACTACGAACCCGAGTGGTCACCCATCTGGGAACTAGTAGCAGCGGGCGTTACTTACTCTCAGTCACATTACATAACTCATAGCAGCTAACGTGCCGCGCCAAGCCACACCTATACTTTTATATAAATCCAAATTCCAAAGTGCAACCTACTTACCTACTTACATACCTACGTGTACGTATAATAATATAAAATGCACACAGTACTTTAAGCTTAAGTAGATGTATAAAACAACAAAGATAAGATTATAGTTCGCACGTCAAACACAAATTTTGATTTATTTGGTACTCATAAATTTATTATACCTATCATAATTTTTTATAGGAATTTTTTTTTTTTTTTATAATGTTGTATTAAAAATATTTATAAGATACTCGCCACGGTGAAATCAAGGTGATAAAAACGATAAATATGTTGAAACATATTTTTAAATTGTTATACTTAGAATAGGTTTATTTTTTAAGCATTTGCAATACTTGATGAATGATAATATTTAATATATTATATCTGTGTAAGTTTATTATAGTTTCATATTAGTATATATTATTATTTAAAAAATAATAAAAAACATGATTGTAAAAACTTTTTTGAAGAAATATCAATCCACAATACTATCATTGTTCTTCAACATAATATGGTAAATTTGTTAAATTAAGACAAAACGGTGGCTTAATTTAGGATCTTTTAAAGTTCTTTTAAACTATTAATGAAGACTGAAACAATTCTTTTAAATTTAACAATCCATAATTTATTATACCTGATTTTAATAAAATAATAATAATTTATTAATGGCTATTGGCCAATTCAGTAATAATTTGTAACAATGTAACTTGATCATAATTTATTGAATAAATTAGATTGTTATTTGTAACGGGAGTATTTATGAATAATCTCGTAAAATGTTTTTATTCACTATTATAATAAAAATATATTTAAGTTTACTTAGACTCGAATAATTTAGTAAACATCCTGCATTAATATAAATACAACCAGTAATAAACATATTAAGCCAAATAAACTGATTTTATTTACCGCAAACATTTAGGCACCTACTTGATAGTTATGTACTTATGTGTTATGTATTTATATATTAATTATAACTTTATAATATTATGTTTTGCATTAAAATTTATGTATTTTATTAAAAACATAAAATCTATTTTATCTAAATTGTTTTTTTTTATTATGTGATACAATTAAGTTCGGTTTACATTAATTCATTGTCATTTACCCACTACCTATTAATAATTGATAATGATACTACATAATATTGAGTTTTCATAAATCATCTTATTAAAATATTTATTTATATTAAATTATAAAATCACGAATCTATATAATATCAATTTAAATTTTAAAGTCATTACGCTCAATAGTTTTTAAGTTATTTAATACATCAAAAAAGTAAAATCGATTTTATCAAAAATTGGTTTTGCATAAAAATGCGCAGATTTCATGATTTTTTTTTTTTTGTTTTCCCGACGCATTTGTTACCTGGTTAGCCGTCTGGATGCACCAACTAGATTAATTTTTTTTATCAGAAAATATTCTGATGTCGAAAATCCGTGCATCAATTACCGACTATACTTAATTAAAATGATGATAACATGCAGGAAAAAAACACGCATCGTTAGACTATAGATAGATACCTATCTAAAATCGTTAACGTTTTCTGGCTTGAATAAGTAAACATAACAACGTATATTTATAAGTTAACGGTTAAAATAAATATGTCTGAAACGTTTCTATCGTTCATCAATTGTTATTATCAATTTTTATTACTGAACATACAACGTTTTTAAGCAACACTATAATATGCATATTATAATTATTGGACTTATTCTTCGTGCCATTGGAATTTACTGTCTATTCCACATGAAATAGCTGATGGACGAGATTCGAAATTTTCTGAAGAGCTCCCTGGATACAGAACCATTTGAGTTGGGAGTTCAGGAGTGCCGGAAATTGGGTATGATAGTAAAGTTTAAACAGATTACAGCACTAATATAATAGTATACTGCCATCATAATATAGGCGTGCGCAGACCTCTGAGTCAGGTATGGCTAAACTTAATCTGATCACCCACCCCCTAGTCATGGTCACACGAGAAAAAAATTATAGACATTTTCACTACAAACTTTTAAATGACCCTTTTGTTGGATACTGGAAAATGTAGGTAATCAATCAGTTTTCATTATTTCACACGTACAAAATTCATCAATATTGATTTAAATTTTAACCAAATATAATCTAATAAAACAATTTATTCAAAAACGATTAAAATATAATATATAATGTATAAAACTTTAAAATTTAGATGAGCGGAGTAGTGGACATACATTTCGCGGGGCAAGCCCGTACCACTCAACTCCGCTCATCTAAACTTTAAATATTTATAGCATAGACTATAATGCCTAGACTACTCGCACTCGATTCGATTTTATGTATCGAAATACTTAGAAAAATATTCTACTTTGGAATATGTAATTAAAACTCTGTTTTCAAAAAAAAATTTTAAAAAAATAAAAAATAAAATTTTTTATTTACAAAGTTGTTTTGTAAATGACTCGAAACTATGTAGGTAGGTACCTGTGTAAAAAAATATTTTCAAAAAAAATTACATTTTTTGAAATAATGAGTGTTCAATTTTAAATAAATCCCCCTGTATAGTCTCTCGGGTAAACACAAACGCTTAAAAACTAAAAGGGCTATACCTATTTTTAATCATGTCTTCATAAGGTACCCACGTATAAAAAATCTCAGGTAGGGCTAAAGCCCAATCAGCCCTACCCGTGCGCACGCCTATGCATCATAATATTATAAGTGGACTCGGTGTGCAAAATTTAGTTGCCTAACTTAGTACAGTGATGTCTTTATCATAATAATATGTATTATTTATTTCCTTGGTGAGAAATTATGTTGACAAAATATGTAGAAATGTCCATTACCTAATAAGTAATAATATTACCCATATAATAATGAAGTTCTAATGCCTTTTATTATAATTTTGTTCAAGTTATTTTGTGTCATATTATACGTATACGTTTATCATTTCTCGCCAAGTAAATAAAATATTAAAACAAAATAGGTGTACCTATACTTTAATTAAATTTAGTTAGTATTTATTAATTATTTCACGTCTTTATAGTGCTTAAAGATCTTATAAATGACTGTTTTATTTTTTTACTTATCCATTTTTTTTCACGGAGTTAGACGAAGTGTTTTTGTTGTGATAATAATATACCTATTATATAAACAAGTTGTTAAATAACATATTGCAAAAAGCGATAGTAAATATTCACAAAATGTTTTAATCAATTATTTTAGATTCTGAGTGGAACGATGAATGTATTGATTTTACAATGATGTGTGTTTTTTTAAATTTTTTATTTATTTTTTATTTTTTTTTGTGTCATCACCTTTAGGACAGTAAAAATTTTCTTCAACAATATCTTTTCTGACAGGAAAATGAATCTAGTTGGTACTTTGGGGGATCAAAAGTAAAATTTTTTCAATAGTTTTCAAAAGCGCCGTGAAAAACAAAAGAAAAATTAAGGAAAAACGATAATTTTTACGCAAAATCTGTTTTCGAGAAAATTGATTTTGGTTTTTGGTGTAATTTTAAAAAAAATAACTGCAGATACATTTTCACTGGTTGTTTATATTTCCATTTTCTATACATGATAAATTTTTCAAAATATTTTGATTTGTTTTGAGCTGTTTACGGTACAAATTTCAGTTTCCAAATTAATTAGTTTTTTTTTCTATGAATGTCAATAAACTTTATTTGTTGAGTAAAAATACTTGAAAATTTAATACAAGGCTCCTACTATATTGTTACAATGACATTTGAAAAATATTAAAATCCTTAGTCACAGTTTTTTTTTATTAGCATTTAAAGTTCAAAATTGACAAAAATATGTAAAAATCACGAAAATTAGCAAATTATTTGAGTTAATAATCGTAAAAATTTTTCTTTTTAGAATTAAGATTTTAAAATGTAATAAAAGATTCTTATAGGTTAATCTACCTTTATCAAAAAAAAAAATGTCTATAAGAAACTCAAATTAAATTTTTATGAGCGTTTGAAATTCATATTTTTACAACATTTGATATTCACTCCATTTCTTACGTAATGATTTTCTTATTTTATTGTAATTAAAAAACAAATGACTGTAGATATTTGAAAATTTCACTGAATGTTTATATTAGAATTTTCTATACACGATAAAAATTTGAAAATAACTTGATTCTTTTTGAGCTGCTTACGGACATTGTCATTTTATGTCATTTTACACATTTTTTTCTATAAGCATTTGAAGTTGAAATTTTGACAAAATTTATCAAATTTAAAATTGAATAATTATTTTGTAGTTAAAAATTTATAAAATGTTCAACTTTTATATCTAAGGATTGAAAATTTAAAACAAGATTTCACGTAAATATTTAATTCTGTTACCAAAAATTCTAAGAAATACATAAGCACAGTTTATTTTTATAGTCATTTTAATTTCAAATTTGGACGAAATTACATATTAAAAAACCTGGAATAACTATTTTAGTTATTTTGTTGTGATTGTATAATATTACTTGTGGGTAGGTACTTGATACTTCTAAAGTATACTATTATATATCTATGATAGTACCACGGTTTGTTGTTGATGTATAACGCGTTACCTAATGGTTATTGTGATATGATTAATTTGGCATTTATTATTGATTATAGGTCAATTTTTTTTTAATACTATAGATAAGTATACTATATACCTATAATAGGTATGTCTAATACCTAGACTGACAAACCGTCTCCGCTCAGAATCGTTTTTCTTATACAGTGATATTATATCATTGAACTCAAATTTAATACTATCCATTATACAGTGACCCACTTGTAACCTACTGTACAGCAGAGCGACATCCATTTACCCACTTTTTTACATATTATTTCATCAATAATTCTTATGATACCAAACTTAAACGAGCTTAGAACAAAAAAAGATAGGTAATCATTTGAGATGGAGGTGTACCAATAATCAATGTTTAGTAATAATATTATCAGGTTTAAATAAACGTAATGTGTACAAATGATATTTTTTTATATAATATAGGTTTAAAATTACATTAGATTTAAAAAGACACTATTATTCTGCCTCTTTTTAAATCAGGTGATAAAAAACTATGTAGGTAGTAACTACAAACCCACTGCATTAACTTTAACTATTTCTAACATTTTTGAAAAATGTATTAAAAAAATACTTATGTTTTTTCTGAATAAACATTCATTTTTCTCACCTAATCAATATGGTTTTCGTCCAAATATGTCAACAGTGGACCCATTAGTTAAAACTTCCCATTTTATTCATAATAATTTGGATAAAAAATTCAAAGTTTTGGGTATTTTTCTTGACTTTAAAAATGCGTTTGACAGTGTGAATTACGAGGTATTAATAAAAAAACTTGATTACTGTGGCATAAGAGGTAATGTACTAAATTTAATTAAATATTTTATTTCAAATATACCTCAACAAGTTCGAATTGAAGGAATCCTGAGTGATATAAATAACAATAGTTTTTCGGTGCCACAAGGTACTGTTCTTGGCCCAATATTGTTTATCATTTATATTAATGAACTTTTAAACTTAAACCTAAATTCTGATGTTATGTGCTATGCTGATTATACAGTCGTACTTTAAAAAAATAAAGATTATAATAAATTAATAGAAGAATCGAATATAATATATCTGGATTTGATTAAGAATTGGTGTGACAATAATAATCTTCAATTGAACTTAACTAAATCTAAATATATTATCTTTAATATTTCTAACTATATGTGTACGTCTTATAGTTCTATTTCTGAATTTTGTATACATTCCTATAATAGTAAATATTTAAATTCACCCTGTAATTGTGTTCCTTTAGAGAGAGTGTATAATATTAAATACTTGGGTATTAATTTTGACCACAAACTAAAATTTGCTGACCATAAAGATAATATGTCATTTATAGGTAGTCAAAAATAGTGTTTTTAATTTGCACTATTGTATGTATAGTCAAAAAAAGTGCTTATAATATTAATTTTGTTCAGTACAAAATACGTGGCGTACACACGCATACGCGCGTGCATGCCTATACACGGTCGCCGTTGAACAGTGCCGTCGCCGACACAGCTGTTTTGTCACGACCAACCGTTACCGCTGGTCGTATCAGCGGTAACGAACGTGTTATCTCGTGTGTATACGCGAAGTTCGTTGCGCGTCGTCGTTCTCGTGTGCTTGCACGAAAAACCGATTCATTTTTACCTTATTGTCGTTGTCCGCCTTCTGTTATTTTTGTCGGTGAAAACAAACGAGTGCGACCCGGTTCTTTTTCTTCTTGTGTTCGTCGTCGCTAGCCAGCGCGATCCGACCGTCAGCGTCGACGTGCCGCTCATCGTGCCTGTCCGTACACGCGTTATTACTTATTATGCCGTGGCCCGTGCCATGTACGTATCGTTAGTAATTTTTTTTGCATTTGAGCGTCATCCGATTTACAATCGGATGTGCTGGAGTTTGGCGTCCGCGTACCCAGACTGCCGAATTCCACCGTCCTAACCGCATAACGCTCAAATAACGTCGTCGTACCCGTTTATTTGGTGTACTTGTCAAACACCTTATTGTGGCTGTGAGTCTCCGTCGTGTTTCACACATGCGCAAAGTCTACGACACCGCCGCCCATCACTCAGCAGTGCTATCGGTTTCCATCGTCATCGTCCGTGTCTCACCAGGTCGATCAGGTCGTACTTATCATTTATTGTTATTTATGTGTAATGTTATGGATACACATTGTTATCAATATTATTGTTTTTTAGTTAGTAATGTACTAATGTATTAATAAGTTAATTTAGTGGTTCGAACCTTTTCTCATTTTGATTGGGTATATTTTTTCTTTACCGGGCACCCTTTTTTTTTGAAATTTTTTTTTTTTGAAACTTAGGTATGTAGTGAAATACATAAGATGGTGAATTTAAAATTTGGCGCACTGACTTAGTTTTGAAGTTATGGCCAAATAAAGTTAACTATTTCGCGATTTTTACGCTTTCGCGCATCACACTAGTTTACTACGACTATTTCGAATATTGATGTATTTTTTTTCGATGAGTGACCCAAAACGTACCCTGTAATTTACTTGAGGTGGTGTTGCATATCCAGTCGAGGGATATTTTGGATCAACAGAGCGAAGCGGCGGCGCCGAGGGGCGTAGGGTAAAAACGTGTAATCTCTGCCCATACAATGACATAACCACGCTGGCAATAAACGTACTTTAAAAACAATATTTTTCACTCGATTTTTGTAAACCTAAGTTCACCCGAGGATCGAGGTGAATGCATAAAAATCGCGAAATAGTGAACTTCATTAGGCTATAAATTAAAAACTAAGTCCGTACACCAAATTGCAAAAAAAAAAGGGTGCCCGGTAAAGTAGAAAAGTTCCATAAGATGATCAAACAAAAGAAAAATGTATATTGTGTAGGAACTTTTCAGTGCAACTTTGGCGTTACACAATATATGTAAACTATCTACTCTTTCTATTTCCTCATACAGTCCACTCGCAAAAAAGGTATCATGTGCAGCCCACTCATGCACAATTTGCAACCAAAACCAGTTGACCTAAAGACTCGATGAACTCGAATGACAATGATTTTTGGTAATCATTATAAAGTTTGACTCCAATCCGTCGTAATCACGTTCTTACACAGTATGACAGATTTATATAAATTTTTGACAAAAGTAATGCACATTTATTTTATAATTAAAATATTAAATACTAGCTGATCCCGTGCACTTCGTTACCCATTGAAAGTGTCAACTATAATATTATATTTATTTTGTATAATTAATTACTATACGTTTTCCTCCGAACAGTAACGATGCAAAATTAAAATTAAAATCCTGGCATGGACACAATGTTATCAGTTCCAAAAGATGTCATATGGAAGCTTGTATTATATTTTCTTATGTTTTTTAGAAAACGGCGAGACTTCTGATTCATTTGAAAAAAGTTCTTTAAAAGGTTCAATTGGCTCGTCTATTGAAGGAATAGCTACTTTTTCTCCCGAACAGCACATGCCTGAAGCTTCTTCTTTCCATTTAAGAGCAAAGCAAAATCTGCATTCTTCATTCATCGCTTCTATTTTTATAACCGTGTGGCTTTCGTAATCAATATTATTGTCGTACTCAAATGCAGCTTCATCGAATACCTCCCATGTATATTTCTTATAAATAGTAGTCTTCGCCTTTGTGCCCTTTCCGCATCAGCGAGTCTGCGAGCTTCAGCAGCATGAACTGTTTCTGTAACTCTTTTATACAATATGTAATTCACCTTTTGAATCCGCCTAGCTTCAGACTCCGCAGCACTATAAGTCGACTCACGATCTACCTGTTCAAGCCTTCTCAGTTCGGCTTGTGGAAACGTCTCGTTTAATCTAGCAACTTTTATATTTCGTGTTTTATTAGAGCTTCTTGAAAGATTAGACTTACGCTTTCGTGGCATAATTCTTAAATGCTATATTTTCAAACCACAGAAAGAAAACAAAATATAAAATATAAAACAAAATCCGTGATTGATTAATTGTTTTTTTTCACGGCAACCAATAATTTATTATTAAAACCCATGGCGACCATTTATAAACAAAAAATTCCACCGTAAATATATAATTCTCTGTTTGAGCACATACCCTGGTAGGACCTATGGGGATGATTTGTAGCCTATGTCTTATTCTGATGTATAAGCTATATTATTGTTAAGTTTCATTCAAATCCATTCAGTAGTTTTTATGTGAAAGAGCAACAAAGTAACAGACTTTCGCATTTATAATATTCATAGGATTATAATTATTCATTAATATCATGAGATCGCGAAGGAAGTCCAAAAGGTTGGAGTGAACGGTTACCCATCGAAAACAGAACCTGTTCTAACTGCACCAAGCATTTATTGTAAATAAAATTCATTATGGAATCAATATTAATCTCAACAATCATATTATACTAGTTGTCTTTTTACATATTCTGACATACTGCCCTTATGCTTTTCTCAAAATTTTGAAGGGTCAATTACTTGGCAAAACACTATCATATCAGCAAATAGTTGAGGTTTTTTCGTGGGGAATCACAAAAAGTGGCCTAGAGTTCAGGCCTAGTAAGCGACATCTTCCAACAGTTCCATATCTTGGCAGGCATACTGATAATATTTGGATGAACCACTCTTGATACCATTTTAAGATCATCTTAAAAAGATAAGGAAAAAGACCTTAATAAGATATTTTTCCAAATAAAGTAAGCTGGAACTTCGCTGTACAAAAACCGTCTTGCAAAATAATCATTTTTACAAAGCTTAAAAAATCCTAAGATAGTAATTTTAGATGGGTTCTGAACTTTCTGTGAGGCATTATCAGTTGTAATGTAAACTCTTTAGCCATTCTTGAGATGAACAGAAAGATACATTACAGGGATGAATCTTCAATGGATGGGAATGCATAAGATTCTCCTAGCAGCTTCAGAATTGCCACTCTGGCGTCCCGCTTCGTACTTTGATATTTCATCCCACTCGTTTTCTTAAACAAAATGCTGCTTTGTCACTTTTGTTCTTTACGTACTTGAATATGTACTTTATAGACTCCACAGAGTTGCATTGTGAATGTGAGCCATAATGTTGCAGTTGTGTTTAATGTAATTTAGCTTTTCTGTTTCTATTTTGGCGTACATATCAACCCGTGGCGTATTTAGGAATTTTTTATGGAGAGGGTCCAGCTAATTTTTGAAATACATTTAGTGTTACGAAAGTGGAAGGCTCTATTACAGAAGATGTTTATATAGGTATTTTTCGGGTCAGTGGTGGGTGGTCTGGACCCCATGGACCACCGTAAATACGCCACTGATATCAACCAAAAATCGTTTGAGAAGAGTACGGTATTGTAATATGTGACCCTGTATTTCCATGATTTGATAAGAATATAAGGATTGAAGTTCCATTTCTTTTTCATAATTTCCAACAAAATATATTTGTAAAAATGACTTTTCGTTTTCAGGTGAATGTAACACAATTCTTATTCTATGGTAAACTTGGCTTTTAATTTTGAAGGTCATCGACATACAGTCCTACATTTACTGCTTTATCTCCAAATGGCGTCATTTGGAAAATCCGTTGTATTTTCTAATGTTTGTTGAAAAATTCTGAGATTCAGGGTGAATGTGTGATTATTTATAAGGAGCCTGATAAATTGATCCGGAAGTTCTTCGATTAGAGGAAGAACAAATTTACCATTACTGCAACAAATTCCAGGGCTTTATTCCTTTCAATTCTTTGCACGACAACACTTGCATTCTACTGGCTGCTCAATAGACACAACTTTGTCATTACAATAGTCTGTTGTACAGTCGTATTTAAAACCTAATAAACACTTTGTTTTTCAATGGATCATCGGTCTTTTTTTATTGTATATTCACCAGGTAGGATTGACTTTGGGATTGTTATTTGCATATCTGGAAAAAGAAACTCTGTTTTACATCAGAACTTTGTATCTTGTAACTGCTTTTCTATTAACTTCAGGATTTATACTGCATATTTGTTCAAGGCTTCCTTATTTTTTTGTTTCTTTATTCTGTCATTTACCCTTGATCGACGTTTTTTCCTTCTTTATTTCTCATTTGAGAGATAGGTTGTGGAACTGTTATTTGATTAAGAAGATGTCAGCGCACTATTCGTTTTCTCTCTCTGGCCCACGCGCAACATAGACAAAACGCATTTACGCAAAATAATTTTTTCTATGCGTTTAAGTAATTTTAGAGTAAAGTCACCCATTACAAAAAAGATATAGAATAATATTTTTGAGGGAATGACATATCGATTTTATATTTTATTATTGTTTGACTTTGTATTTGACTTTCAAAATAAATAAAAAAATGTTGTAAATTTAAATGATTTTTAATTTGTTTTGAGAAAATATATAGACGAATCGATAAGTCATTCCCTCAAAAGTATTATTCTCTATCTTTTTTGTGATGGGTGACTTTACTCTAAGATTACTTAAACACATAGAAAAAATGATATTGCGTAAATGCATTTTGTCTATGTTGCGTGTGAGCCAGAGAGAGAAAACAAATGGTGCGCTGACAGCCTCTTAAGAGTCAGGCTTAAAGCTCAGTCAAACACAAAGCTGTCTGTCCGAGCGGACACTGCAAAATAATACAACCGGACCGCTGACCAAAACCAACCAAAGGAAAGGCAGTGACTTTGACAACATTTGATGAAACTGAAGGAAAACATTGAGGAATAAGTGGTGTAAAACATGACAATTACAAAATAGATAGGTATCATCACAGTTGAATTAGTTTAATGCAGTAGATACGCATCTCCTTCACCTCCGGTCTATATCCTAGTTCTCCACTTCTCATTGGTTGATTTTGTTCTATGTTATCCCACACAGCATTTTAATATTTCCAACTATGGTATAAATATTTTCAGGAAAATAATATAGATGTCAAAATATTTGAAAAAGTTGCGTAAATAATAAGGAAATGTTTTAATTATATTTTTTGGCCAAGAAGTTCACTTTTGAAAAATATTTTGTAGAAAACATTAACAAAACATTTTAATCATATTTTTTTTAAAAATATTTTCAAGGAAACATAAAAATATTAAGTCAACATTTTTTTGAGAATAAAATATTTATACAATATTCTTAGTCAAATATTTATTATTCAAGCACTCCAAAATATTATCAAAATATTATCATTTCCCAAATGCTGTGTGGGATATATGTATGTATATGATTGACAGCCAATAAGAAGTGGAGAACTAAGATAAAGGCGAAGTAAAGAGCGGAGGATACATATAAAAATACTGTGATGATACCTATCTAATTTTTGATGGTGTAAAATTTGCGTTCATCATAGGACCAGTACACTTAATGTGAAATATTGACCTTTCTTCTATGTACTTGTCTGGCTGTAAAATTATATTGCCATCAATGTGCATCACTAAATGGTACGGGTATATGTCAGAAGCAGTGTGAATCTCACAAGGGGTGGCAAATGTGGAATAAAGAGACATGTATTCCCGACATTCGGTAATATTTCTGTAAATATTACAACATGGCATCGTGCTGTACAGTTCAAACCATTGCCAATTTTCACAAACGTGCTGTACGATACTTGCCCGTAATTGAGGCACGCGTGAGACAGTGCTGTCCATGAAATACGACAAGGAATGAAAAAAACCACGAACCATCTCCCTCCACACGCACAGAACAATGAGGTACCATGACACTACAAATGTATATGAGCTCTGTGTGTGTTTTCAAATTAAAACAAAGTTTCCGTTTGTAAATTAGTATTATCAATTACAAAAAAATTATATTAATATTATTATATTTTGTATCCGATGAAAACCATTTATACAGAGTGCGGCAGTCAGACCCAAAGATTTAAAATGAACTGGTGGGCGTGGCTAAAGTGGTTGAGATTTCGGGAATGTTCTTTTAAGTACCCTGTATTTGGTTATCTTGGAGCATTTGTCGAGTGAACAGGGTGCGTTCGTGGTAAAAGTGTATTAAAAAAGTAATAATATATGTCGTAGTAATGTGTGGCTAATCAAGGAAGGCATTTGCCTGACACTATCTTTAAAAAATGAAGTTTTTAAATATTATAACATAAAATTCCACTTGTGTACTTTTTATTTGTTTGGCGAAAAATTAATAAAAAATTGTTTTTCTATTTTTTTTTTATTTTTTCAAATCGTCAGATTTGACTGCCGCACCCTGTATAAACAAAATAATATTGCAATAATCAAAAATTCCGTTGTGCATCTCAAAATACCTGTTTGAGAACCTCTCGGGGTTGGTCCTCTCCCTTTTTAAATTAGCCTATTTTCTGCCAAGAGGTCTAATCTATCTCTGTACTAAATAAACCCATGTACTTCGTTGCCCGGCAACCAATTATTATTATTATAATAGCTTTAAAGCCCATGGCAACCAAAATATACACAGACAGACAAATATTCATTTGTATATGTATAGATAGATTATAGGCATTCAAATTTAAAATAGCTTAAGGTGTCTATTTTTTGGTTTGTATTGTCCATAATTTATTGTTTTTGATATGATAATATTAAAACAACTCAGGACAGTTTACATATTTGCTTTATGTAAACATATTGTTGACCCGGGAGAGTTAACCATCGGCTCTATTTACTAGTTTTAAAAATCGAGGGTTTATACTGCCCTTTTTTTAGTGCAATATTAAGTGTGATATTATTTTTACGATAGCCATTTAAAATATTACTCAAAGGACATGACGAAAAGATTGGTTAACTCCAAAAATTATTTTTTTGTTTGGTTAAAATGAAGAATTAAAAGTAAAAATGTATGTTCAAAATTGAATATAAAATGAGCGGTGCACACGAATTGCGTACCAAGTCAGGTAAACGAACCTTTTTGAACGAATTACGTCCCGGACGCAATTCGTGTTACCTTTTTTTCTACAGTTGAATGGTTCTTAAAGTGAAAACATAATATCGTATATAATAATTCGTCATATATTCACATATTTTTAAAAAATCATAATTTCATAAGTATAAATGGTCATATTCACAAATCATTCAAAAAAAAAAAAATTAAAACTGAGCAAACGTAATTTCACAAATCATATATAATAAATCGTCAAATATTTACATATTTTTAGAAAATTTAAATTGTAATATCATAGGAATAAATGGTTATATTCACATATTTAAAAAAAAAAAATTAAATTATAAAATCATAATATCATAGGTTAGTAATTTAATTTTGTCTGTATTTATATTTATTGGCTAATATGTTAACATAATCTTTGATTGTAATTTCATTATTTTATTTTCTATATACTGTATTCTTTCCCTTATTGGTTTTCTTGGTACTCGTCGTTTTTCTAGACTACTTCTTATCAATATTGTTGTATCGGTTTGCATATTTTTTAAAACTTCT
The DNA here is from genome assembly GCF_005508785.2 of Acyrthosiphon pisum. NCBI lineage: Eukaryota > Metazoa > Arthropoda > Insecta > Hemiptera > Aphididae > Acyrthosiphon > Acyrthosiphon pisum. The sequence continues at coordinate 41,825,072 of NC_042495.1, read as the reverse complement.
AAAAATGTGTATATATTTGGATGAGGAGAATCAAAAAATTTGTTAAATTTTGAATGAAAAGATTCGCAAGCATTAGTAGTTTTTTGTGAGCTCGAACTTTTTTCTGCCCATAAGTCTGGAGGAAATATTGAATTTTCACCTATGTATGTATCTACTAAATAATTAGCAAACTCTGTAATTTTGTGCTCATCTGGTTGAATAGCAGACATTTCAAACGAAAAAAAATCTCCAACTTCTTGTGGTTCTAGGAAAGATAATCCAAATGTCAATGCTAAGTACTTGCCTATTTCATTATTTTGGATATAGTCTGAAGCCAAGCCTAGTTCTTGTATTTTTCTCCACCAAGACTGGCCGAGATGAAATCGACAACCTCTTATCATTTCTATCGAGTTTAAAATAGAATGAACATCACTTATAGTTTTTGGTAATTTAGGGCAACTGGTTCTACGTGCATAATGCATATTATATTTTATATAGTACGTAACATCAGTTAATGTTAGCGTGGACACGTTTTCTTCTTTTAATAGTCTATGAAATAATTTACTAGGTCGTTCTGATACGTCTGTAATTGCTTTCCGTTTTAAACTATTGTTAACTTTTGGCGATTCAAAATTTTTAATTCTAGTTTTTCGTGAATGTGAATTAAATTACTAACACTAACTTTTAGTTTATCTTGTGTATCCATTCGTAAAAAAGCTCTGTAGTTTTTATTTGTACATTTCCATCTAATATCTCCATTCGAATAATTTTTGTGTTATCCAAATTTAAAATCATTAACAACTTTTAATGTTTCGCCTTTTTCACTGAACATTGTTGATATAATACGTTCATTTTTCATTTTAATAAAAACGTTGAATGAATAAATAGTAAATTTGAGCAGACTGCAGACGACACCAATATAATGTAGCTACTGAATGTTACTTGTCAGACAATTCTGGTGTCACTAATTTTATCAGTTATGACTGAAAAGTGGATTATCTATATTAATCGGGCACCTGTATCTAATCACTGTGGTGTTAACATGATCACCTACATCATACTATATGTGATGTTATCTTATATAGTGTCTCGCTTATAATCCATAGTTACATATTGATTGGAAAGTCCGTATAGTCCGAAATATTTTTATAAAAGTATCTATAAAAGTACAAACCCACTAAAATCTAGTTTTCATATAATAATAATATTTGTGATAAATATTTAAATTGTTAAAAAATTTAAAAATATTATCAAAATTAAAAAAAAAATTGAAAACAACCAAAAATATATTAAGGCAAAAAGTAACATGAATTGCGTCCGGGACGCAATTCGTTCAAAAAGGTTCGTTTACCTGCTTTGGTACGCAATTCGTGTGCGCCCAAAATGAGGGTCTAAAAAGATTGTATTACTGCATATCATTACATTTATAACATTAAATTATTTTTGACTTTTGTAAATCACTACTTATAGCGATGGGACATAACGTTTACATACTAATGATCACTACTTATTTAATTTTTATTATATAATAACTAATTAATGATTTTTTCCATGTGTTGCGTATTTTTTTTTATAAATTGTATTCTTTTTTTTTAGGAGTAAGTATACAATCTATATCATGGACATAATGAGTATAATTATGTGGGTTAAGAAAAAAAATAGAACACGAGTTACATAATTCGGAAAAAGAAGCCACTCTGATGACACTTTCAATTTGATTTGGTCTTGTGTATTTTTATTTTATAGTTTTTTTTTTTGTTTGTTTTAATGTAATACATCTTTGCATTATTACCGTTTAAGTCACCTAAGCTACTAGAGATTTTGATGGATGATAAGTTTTTGATGAGAGGATTTGAATGAGTAAATGAACGGTAGTGAAATTTTCTATGATAACATTTAGCTTTGTCGTGAATTGTTTTTGATTTACATTATATATTTAGAGTATAGTTTGATATGTGTGGAGAGGTATTTACTAACTTTAATGTAATATTTTGAAAAGCTTGTATCTTTTTTAGATTAGACTTTTTAGCATTTCCCCATAGCTGCAGTCCGTATGTCCATATGGCATTTAATAAGGTTTTGTACATGAGGAGTTTGATATTAATTGGGGTGACTTGGTTACCAATTAAATTTTTAAGCATACTTAGTCGATTGTTTAGGGATAGCCTATTTCACTTAAATGTTAAGCCCAAGTTTAGCTTTGAGCAAGTGTTAGGCTAAGATATTTTACTGTGGGTGATGAAAAAAGAGGGATGCCATAAAGAAGTACATTTGACAAGGAGCTTGCATTAGTGCGAAAGTGGGTTTACATTAATTGAGATAATCAATTTATCATCAGTGTAGTCGACAACTGATGTGTTTGGTGATGTGGTCTAGTCAGAGACGAAGGTATTGTAGTGTAGTGGAGATAAAATATCTATAGGAACTTACTATTTCAGAAATGTCAGTTCCATAGCATATTTTAAATGTGAGGTCTGTAAGATAACATTTGATATTTATTTATTTATTCATTAATTTAAACGGACTTGTCCTATAATTTATGATTATAAACGTAAGCACAATTAAAGTTATACATCGTATGTGAACTCTGATATACAGCAAGATAACATAAATATAACAGAATTGGAAGCTAAGATACATATTATTACGATTGTATAGTTACAGATAAAAATAATGAAAAACTTATGAGTAAATAATAACAAAGAATGATGTAAAAACGAGATGTGCCAAACATAATCAAAAGTAATGGGATGACCCTCAGCCATTAAGATATAAGAAGGACTGTTTATCATATAGTTTGTTTTTAAGGGATGGGATGGGATTGGATGGGATGGAATAAATCTTTATTTCTAGTGTTGGGTATGGATGTTTGTTTTAAAACGAATACGAGAAAGGAGCTCTTGACAATCAATCTTTCCTATTATCAAGTTATGTGAACATTTAGATAATAATAAAGTGCGTCTATCTCTAGGTGGAGAGAGATAGGTAAAATTTACCACTAATTTGTACGAACCGTGGGGAGGCCTATAAATGTTAAAGGTAAAGGATATAATCCGTAGAAAGTTATTCTGAACTGATTCAATCACTTCAATTTGCTTTGAAGTATTATTAGTCCAAATTAATGGACAATATTCCAAGTTAGAACGAACAAGGACATAGAATAAAATTGTTATAGATAAATCACTGAATGATCACTAAATCACTGAATGATCCACAAGTTTATTTAATAAAACCTAGGATTGCCTTGATTTTTTATAATTTCAGTATGGAGGAAGTTAGACTTAGGAAAGAAGGATTTCAGTTTATATAAGGGTTCTTGGTGCCAAACACGGTCAAATGCTTGAGAAATATTTAAAAAAGCGCAAGTGCTGTATAATTTTTTAAGAGAGTAGGAAATTGTATTTACTACTGAGGTATGAAAGCCAAATCAGGGAGGATATGTTTTTCAGCGATGATTGGAACGATACGTTTGAGCAGAAAAATTTCTAGGATTTATGCAAAAAAGGGTAGGAGACTTATTGATCTGTAAGATAAGGTAGGATTGAGAGGTGTATTTGGCTTTAATATTATGGTTATATTTGAAAATTTCCAAAGAAATGGAAAGCATGATAGGTTAAGTATTGAATTGTATATTTAGACTAGATAAATATTG
>NC_042495.1:41818748-41821341 GCF_005508785.2 Acyrthosiphon pisum | reverse complement strand
GTCTTTTTTAGTTGATTTCTAGAAACTTCCGCAGTGATGGGGTCAAACCTAGGAGACTTATTAAATGGGTATTTATGTATGAGATATTTTATATCATTATGTGAGAAATATTTCACTGATAGCGAGGGTTGAAGAGGAGCATTAAGAGCCGTATTCACAATGTTTGCATTTTATAAATCTACAATATCTGAGTGCGATTTAAATATCTGCCATATTTTGAGGTAAGATTGTTTAAATTTTGAGTGAAAACTGTGTCTATATGTCTACAGTTTTTTCATTGAACATGGTAGTCGATTGTAATTTTGTTTATGAAAGGGTAAGCAAATATGTTGATATAGAGCTCGGGCTATGCATTTTTCAACTATCTTAATTCTTATATGTTTTGGAATGGGATTGTATATAGGTGGGGGTGAATTTGTGTTTATAGCAGACTAGGCTGATAGTTGTATCTTAGATTATTAACTGCGGAATCAATATCGTCAGGCGTTTTTAGTTTGGTATTAAGTTTAATATTTTCATTGATAGAATCTTGGAATTTAACGAGATCGCAGTTTATCGGTTGAAAAGATAGGGGAGCTTGGTGCATCGTAGGAGAAGTGGTTAGAATAAATAAAACTCTCGAGTGAACAGAATTTAAATGAATAAGATTTTAAGTGTGCCAGAGTATATATAATTGGTATTTTTGTTACGAAAATGACTAGTATGTCTGGGTTTTTTTGAGGTGATGCGGGCCAGTAATTTGGCCCAGGAGGAGAAAAAATTTTAAGTTATTATGTATTTATAAAATTGGGCAAAATGGTACCACGTGGCTTATTAGTGCGGTAACTCCATACTTGGTGCTTGGTGTTATAATCGCTGCCAATAATTAAATTGTTTTTAATTGTATTAAAGTACTCTGAGAACTTGGAAAAAGTTATTTTATGTTTAGGAGGAGCGTATATAACAGCTATTGTATATTGGTTATTATTTAACTTTATCTGGGGGTAGATGTTTGTTGAAGCGTCATTTGGTGGGTGACTTCTTTGTACATTTGACGACTTATACCTAGTATTATCAGTTACAAGATTACTTCTTGAAGTTGTTTTTTTTCCGAAGTTGTAGTCCTCTAAAAATTGAACTGTCGTTGTAATTCGTAGGATAGTTTCCGGAACAAAGTGTAGATTTTGATGGAGCGTCTCGTGGGCTGGGGCAGTCCGAAGTTTAATACCCAGCTCTGCAGCGTACGCAGCAAGGATAATAGCCACAATAAACCCTTGTATGACTATATTATTGGCCTATTAAGCATTGACTGATTACTTTGGATTTGTATGACTCTTCAATTCTTACTTTGGTGTGAAGTAAATAAGATAATTCATACATTTCTTTAGATTTAAGCGTATGTTCCAAATCAACAAAAAGAAGCGGAAGAGGATTTTTGTTTATTTTGTGAAGTACATTTGTTGTTTGTCTGACACTGGAGGTGGTTTGTTTTGGACATTGACGTCAGTATAAATGTCGATCTGTTCCATAAGGAAAATTGAGGAATTTGTGACCTGATTTTCATCTTAACTTCAAAACAATTTTATAAAGAGAGATTTTTTTTTTTTACTTTTTCTTCTTGTTTGGTTATTTGGTGATGTGGGTGGTTCAGAAGAAGAGGATTTCTTTTTTGGTGATGTGATTTCTTTTGCTACTGGTTTTCATAACAAACCAACCTGGATCGGTTGAGTTGTTGTTTTTTCCGAGTTTGGCTAGGTAATCGGCCTGTCTTGTTTGTGTTTACAATATTATTTATTTCAATGTCTAATTAATAAATTTATCGAGAGTAAGAAAATTAATTCGAAAACGAGTACGAGTGATAGCGTTCACAGCTAATTAGACTTAGAAACGGCGTAGCGATTATGACAGATTTGTTTGGTTGGTATCTAATAATAATAGTTATTCAAAAGAAAAAAAGGTGGGTAAGTGGATTTCGCTCTGCTGTACAGTAGGACGTAGGTTACAAGTGGGTCACTGTATAATGGATGGTATTAAATTTGAATTCAATGATATAATATCATTGTATAAGAAAAACGATTCTGAGCGGAGACGGTATGTTAGTCTAGGTATAAGACATAATATTATATTAGGTACCTATAATAAATTCCAAATTAATCATATCATAATATTTATTAGGTACTTATAACGCGTTATACATCAACAAAAAACCGTGGTACTATCATAGATATATAATAGTATACTTTAGAAGTTTCAAGTACCCACGAATAATATTATACAATCACAACAAAATAACTAAAATAGTTATCCTAGGTTTTTAATATGTAATTTCGTCCAAATTTGTACTTAAAATGACTATAAAAATAAACTGCGTAAATGTATTTTTTAGATTTTTTGGTAACAGAATTAATTACTTACGTGGAATCTTGTTTTAAATTTTCAATTCTTAGATACAAACATTGAACATTTTATAAATTTTTAACTACAAAATAATTTTTCAAATTAAAATTTGATCTTTAAATGCTTATAAAAAAGAATTGTGCCTATGTATTTTTAATATTTTTCAACTGATATTGTAACAATATATCAGGAGCTTTGTATTAAATTTATACACTTT
>NC_042495.1:41818192-41818648 GCF_005508785.2 Acyrthosiphon pisum | reverse complement strand
GATCACGACTGCTTATACCATCGCCCATTATTGCCATTTATTATTTATAGATACCATCAGTCTTGTCACCAACCATTATGATTGGTGTTGACTGTTACTGCCAACGGTCGCGTAATTAATACTAATATACTATTACGTCGTTGCGCGATGTGTCTCATTATTGCCCACCGTTCTGATTTCGTTTCATTTACCATTATTTGTTTTATACGGATTTAATGTGCATGATTCGAATGTAAAAAAATTATAGTTGAGTGACTAAAAATGTTGATAAATTCAGTAACAAAATCCATAGGCGGCACTTGGGGGGGGAGGGGGTCATGAGGAGTAGTTACCATCCCAAAATTTTTTTTGGGGTGGCAAATGTATACTTCCCCCCCTCCAAAAAAAAAGTTAGCCAAAAACCTGTTATTTCAATCTTTTATTAATAAATCGTGATAATTGAATAATCGAAATTTG
>NC_042495.1:41817344-41818142 GCF_005508785.2 Acyrthosiphon pisum | reverse complement strand
TCAAATTATTTTAAAAATTTTATCGTATATATAAAATGCTAATATAAACATTCAGTGAAATTTTCAAGTTTCTACAGTCACTCTTTTTTTAATTACAACAAAATAAGAAAATCGTTACGTAAGAAATCGAGTGAATATCAAATGTTGTAAAAATATGAATTTCAAACGGCCATAAAAATTTAATTTGAGTTTCTTATAGTCATTTTTTTTTTGGTAAAGGTAGATTATCCTATAAGGAATCTTGTATTACATTTTAAAATCTTAGATTTAAAAAGAAAAATTTTTATGAATTTATAACTCGAAACAATTTGCAAATTTTCGTGATTTTTCCATATTTTGTCATTTTTTGAACTTTAAATGCTTAAAAAAAAAAACTGTGACAAACGATTTTTAATATTTTTCACCTACCTTTGAAACAATATACTAGGAGCCTTCTATTACATTTTCAAGCTTTTTTATCCAACAAAAAAAATTTATTGATATTTTTAGAAAAAAAACTAAAAAAAGTGGAAAATAAAAATGTCTGTAAAGAGCTCAAAATAAATCAAAATATTTTGAAAATGTTATGGTGTATAGAAGATGCTAAGATAAACATTCAGTCAAAATTTCATGTATCGACATTAATTTTTTTTAAAGTTACACCAAAAACCAAATTCAATTTTGTGAAAAATCGATTTTGCGTAAAAATTCCCGTTTTTCCTTAATTTTTCTTTTGTTTTTCCCGGCGCTTTTGAAAACCACTGGGAAATTTAAATTTTGACCTCCCCAATGCACCAACGATATTCACTTTCTGATCGA
>NC_042495.1:41758465-41816005 GCF_005508785.2 Acyrthosiphon pisum | reverse complement strand
ACTGGGAAATTTAAATGTTGACCAATGCACCAACGATATTCACTTTCTGATCGAACAAGATACTGAAGTTGAAAATCGTAGCATTATTTCGACTACTTATCGTGTACACAGACACAAAAAAAAATAAAAAAAAAAATAAAAAAATAACCTACACCTTATATCATCTAATGTAGGGATTAAAATATACTCTCTAACAATCACTTAATTTAATTCCTGGGGGTCTAAGCATAATCTTAGGTTTTCATCTGCTTTATGAACTATAGCAATGTTTTCAAACACTGCTTACAGTTGTAATCACAATACAACCTCTTAATCCTGACAATGGCTGTACATCTAGATTTATAACTAAAAAGGTTACTTTAATATTATTTTGATTCTTTACTGCACAATCTGATACTACTTTACCAATTGGTATGAGTTTAAACCCTCCAAAAGCTTCTAACTTAATATTAGTATCACTAAGTTTCAAATTTTCTATTCTTTTAAATATTTTAAAAGATAACATGTTCACATGAAATTTCACTGTCCAACTTTATATTCTTCTTTATGGTATTATTCAATCTGAATTTATTGAAGATATGATTTATTATTAATTGATTATTATGGTAATTATGATTTTTTTAAAATATGCATTTTTAATTTTATGTTTTTATAATATATTGTATGAATAAGCAAATAAACATATTTTATGTTGTCAGAAATGACAACACTGCTATAAAGATAACTGTGGCCAAGGTTTATAAATAATCTATAATTTATAGATTATAGGTAATAGTTGGTTCTTCAAAGAACCATTTATATTTACTCCCGAGCCCCGGACGTATATGACTCGGCTAAAATGCACATTACCACCCCATGCTAAATTTTCGATTTTTAGATTTTGAGTTGAGTGAAGAATGTATTGGTTTTACGATGATGTGTGTTCTTTTTTCTGTTTGTCAGCAACATTTTAAATATAAGGATGCTTCTAATTTTGAGATCAGCATTTTATCTGATAGTTCTAGTGGACCTAGTTGATACTTTTGGGAGGTAAAAATTGAAAATTCCGATTAGTTAGAAAGCGTAGAGAAAAACAAAACAAAAGTGAAAGAAAAGTGATAATTTTTACGCAAAACCAATTTTTGAGGAAATCAATTTTATTTTTTTTGGTGTACCTATCAAAAATTAATAACCGTAGACCATTGGAATGTTCACAAACATATTTATATTAGCATTTCACATAAATCGTAACATTTGTATAATATTTTGATTTTTTTTAAGCTACTTATAACCTTGAGAAATTTTTAATTTTTTACTTAACTATTCTTGATAAAAACTTTTTCGCTTAGTAAAAAAGCTTGAAAATGTAATAGAATATTCCTTATAAGTTTCATAAATGTGAGTTCAAAAAAATCAGAAATATATAGGCACGATTTTTTTTATATGCAAATAAAGTTAAAATGTTGACAAAATTCAACAAAATATCGCAAATTTTTCAGTTAGAAATTCATAAATGGTTTATTTTTCAAAACTAACATTATAAATGTTGAAAGAAGATTCCTCCCAAATTCGCCTACTTTAAGGGGCCTCACTACCACATCTTTTTTTGTCAAAAACTATTGTTTCTAATTCCAACGATACGTATCGTCGTATCGACAATTGTCATGATTTTCATTCTAAAAAAATATTCGGATTGTCCGAAATATATACAAGGGAACGATCAAGCCACATTTTTAATTTTTGTAATTTAAATTGTAATAAAAATTAAAAAAAAAATCAGAATTTCCAACTTAGATATTTAATTAACTAAATATAATTTTAAAAATGTGCCTCGATCGATCCCTCGTACATGTATATATTTATATATAGTTTCCCTAATAATATTATATTATCTAAAATCGTAATTATAATTAAATGATTATTCTAATAAATTAATATTTAATTGATTTATTAAGTATAATGTAAGTATTTGAATACACCAGGTTGGTCATTTTTATTTCCCGGAGGGGTTTAGAGTTCGAGCCCCGTATCAAACGAGAGGTCCAGAGGACTATTTTACCGGTCACCCTAAATTGTAGAACATTTTTTTTTTCATCTTATGGATTTAAACACTAAACAAGGTGGTGCAAATAAAAATCGTCGCAGATCATTAGTTTTAAAGTTATGGCCATTTTAAGTTGGTCGTTTTTATAGTTTTTCTTAAATTATCTAGTGTCGCGAACTGATGTCGTTACCCACATTGGTGAATGTGATATGTGGACAATTCGTGATACTGAGTTCGCACCTGAAAAACTATAATGTAATTTTGCACTGTTTTTTAATTCCTAGGCCTACCTAAGGTTGTTTTACACAACATGTCGACGGATATTTTCGATTTTTTTGTGCGGGCACAGCGTAGTGAACGAGTGGTCACGCGGGCATCACTGTAGGTAAATTATCAAATCATTTTTGGGACGACTGCCCCCAAATCGTAGAGAGCGACTACCTGTCATAACTTGTTAAATGTTAAATGTCTAACTTGTTACCTATACTTTAACTTTAAGTCAAGAACGTCTCAGTGTAATTTTCTCACTGAACATAGAAAGGAGAAGAACTTCCGAGATAGTTGTAATGAAAATCGTTGACAACTTTTCAAACAATTTTGTAAGATAATTTACAAATGTGTTGAAATTATACTATAATACTATTTTTATAACAATTAGGTATACAATTAAATGTTTATATTTTTGTTTGGATACATAGCATACATTATTTAAATTTTATACATTTAGGCCCCAAATTAAGATTTTCACATCGTCCCCATAATGTGTAGTTGTCGCACTGAGAGGACCATCGCCGGGTGGTAATCAAAAAACAGGGAGTTTGATAGATTTCCGATAGACATTTTTGTTTATAAATGGTTGCCATGGGTTTTGAAGCTATTTTAGTAATAATTATTGGTTGCCGGGCAGCGAAGTGTACGGGATCAACTGCTAGTAGTTATTATAAGTAAGTTAAAAAAAAAAAAAAAATCGAAAAATTTGCATATGGTAGTAAAGAGCATTTATTCCAGTTTTTTAATTAGCGTTATAGTACTTTAAGTACTTACACTGCATTTGAACACTCAGGCATCAGGGCATTGGCAATTTTCAATATCCCTGGTCATAGGATTAAATCCGATCCCAGGATATGCACGTGCACGATGTAGAGAAGATAAGATGACACCACTTATACATATTCCGGTCGCAAATTGTCTCGGTAGTTTTGTAGTACCTTAGATCATATACTATGAATGGAGCCATGGCCTATCTCGCCCGTGTAAACAATTTGAAGCACATATTAGCGACGAGTCCTCCTTGAGATTCGTTATCTGCGCATGCGCGAGTATACTCGTCGCATATTTATTTTATTAATAAACGCGGTATTTAATATTCAAATAAAATATAAGAACATAATTGTTTATTTATTTATTTATATTTTTATTTTTATTTGGATTAATAATAAAATGAAACATTTAAAAAAAAAAGAGAAAAGATAAAATATATACAATTATTTACTATTTTATATTATTACTCTATGCATTATTTATTTGGGTAATATTGTAACTTATAATATAAAACATTTAACTATTAATACTACATAACTACAGAGTACAGAACATACAACATTTCTAACTACTGATTATTAAATAATATTAATTTTGTTAGAATTCTTCTCACATTTTTACCCGAAGTTGACATTGTTTTTATCTACGTAAAATGGTGCAGCCTCAATGCCACGTAGTAATCAATTATGATTTTAATTAATTGATTTTGGTGATTATCGAACACACATTGGTTCAATATATGAGTCTTCATTGTTTCGCAGTCAAATATTGACGTATCTTCGCTAACTTCATTAATAGTTTTAGAGCATAATATTTGCTTGATATTTTTTATTTTTAATAAATTGTTAGTATTAAATCGAAATATATATTCGGCCGCTAAGCATATTTTGCGTACATCTGATGAAACATTTATTAATTTTCCCCGATTTTTTAATTTTAGTAATAATGAAGTATTTGTATCTTCACGTTCGACTAATAATGAATCACATACATTACAAAAATCTTATTTTCGTCGAATTTTTCTAACGATGAAACCACTAGTATATATAACAACATCAATAACGAATTCTTCTAACCCTAGCATTTGGTAATCATAATCGTGCTAAAATTCCTCAAAAAGAATACTTTCTTCGGAAGTCAAATTCTCAATTCTATTGGGACAAATAGAGTCAGCATGTATTACTTTTGTATTTGCTCCGACAAATAAAATACTTGACGAATCGAGTAGGGTACAATTACCATTCAATGATCCACTAATTTCATGACGAACGAGAAGACGTTTGTATGCAGATCTAAATTGAATCGCGTTAGGGTTATTATTGAATCCATCTCTACTTCTTAGAGCACTAAAAAATACTTCCAAAAAGTCCTGACTCAATTTGTAACTCATTAAAAAAGACATATCATTTTTAACCGTTTTAAATAAATTTATTAATTGGTTTTACAAATTATGAGACCAAGAAAACCTGTTTTTCGTGCACTTTTAAAAATTAATTCTCCTTCTGGACAACTCTTTGATTTTTTCAACCATAGACCTTCGACGTAAGATTTAAATTCATTTAAAAAAAGTTCAATCCTAGGTAAATTATCTTCAGTAATTGGAAAGCTGTAATCACCTTTAGAAAGTTTATTTCTACAGTTACATAAATCGAAAGCATCGTTAAACATTTTACAGAATTGTGCTGTAGACATTGCTTCTGTTATGAGTTGTAGTTCTTCACAAAATATCAGGCTTGAACTAACACTGCAGCTTAAAGTCTGAACAACTAAACGAACGTTCATTTGGTTTTCGAAGTAACGGATGTAGCACTTTACTTTTAATTTATTCGCTGCATGTAAACCTCTACTTTCCTGAATTTCCTGAAGAGTTACAATATCATTCCATTTTATTTCTTTGTTTTGACTATTTAACAAAACTTTTCGATCGCCTAGCGTATTTCGTGTAAAATTCAACATATGTGCAGCATCCCAAAATATATAAATAGGTTGGTGATTAAATTTCTGAAAAGCTGGGTTTTGTATCCATGGCTTGAAGTCTACTGAAAAATAATCGAAATTTGCTCCTAAAATTTTGCACATCCATAAATTACAAGGAGCACCATCAAATGTTATTGAATAACATTTTGCCTTATTATCACAAAATAGTTAAAGACATTTTGTAAGTAGGTTAGCTCTCTCACAACCAGAAAAGCTATGGATTAAGAAGTACCCAAGTGGGATTTTCCAATGTCCATTCAAACAAACAGCAAGGAAAACTAAAGCGTTAGTAGCTTCTTGGTCATTGTCATTTTCTGGGTTATCGTTGGTGCCTAAATCAATGCCTCCATAAAATTTTCCATTAAGAAATGATATTTGCTTGTGGATAAACATTTCGTTAATAACTATATTACAAATGACTGGTATTTCTGTCTGCTTCACCCGTGATGCAATAGCATCAAATGCTTCTTTTGTAAACCCAGGTTCTCCTTGTATTACTGAATACCACTTTTTCAAAGTGCTGGGATGAGGAAGTAGATTTTGAAATGTTCTCCTAACAAATGTATATGCCTTGGATGAATAAAACTGTAGAGTTAAGGAAAAACGTCTAATTGTTGGAGTGTACTTTGCATTGCGTGATTTTAGGCTTCTATTAATTCCTTCCTTTATTGGATTAGAAGTTTTATTCTACAAAAAAAAGTAATTTGTAATAAAATTAATAACAATACCCATATTGTATTTTACATATCAGGAATTAACAAACATTTAATCAACGATCACAATTCACATAGTATTTGATAAATATTACCATTGATTATGTATATTATATATTAGTATATATTATAATCAATGATATTACTTAGATATTTTGTTATATACAATTAAAATTAATAATACCTAATTTAGTATTTTACATGCAAGGAATTAACAAAGATTTAATCAATAATCACAATTCACATAGTATTTGATAAATATTACCATTGATTATGTATACTATATACTAGTATATATCTGTGGCTTGGTGCAAGAAGGGCCAATGTCACATTTGACAAAATTGAGATTATTTGACCAATGTCATTAAAATATGCTTATGTTACTTGTATTAGGGCCAATGTCTCTTATGCTGTATGACCAAATTAGATTTGACATTGGCCTTTTTGACAATAATCGATAAAATAATAATCAATTTATTATGGGCCTATATCGACATTGGCCACATATTATCTATAGCCACGACATTGGCCATTTCGAAATCAATTAATAAAGTTTATAAATGTAGGAGTTACTAACATTATGATCAATTGAATATTATTATGAGGTTTTCATAAAAAAGTCAACTTATTTAATTATTAAAAATTGTTTATTTTAAATTTTAGTTTTTGGCCAATATCAAACCAAATTAATTTTTTATTTTTTCTGGGGGGCCAATATCAAACTAAAACTCACTTATTTACACTTAAAAACAAAATGAGTGTCATACAATGAAATAAAAACAAATGTAATTAAGTAACAGAATTTTTTGAGTTCAAACATAAAATTTAAGATTTTTATGTAAATTTTAGAAATTGGCCAATTTAATTTTTTAAATTCCTAAACATTGCCAAAATATAACATTGGTCCTTCTTGCACCAAGCCACAGATATTATAATCAATGATATTACTTAGATATTTCGTTATACACAATTAAAATTATAATACCTAATTTAGTATTTTACATATAAGGAATTAATACTAACATACATATAACTATTGTTATTGTTATACTTATAACAACTACATATAAGATAATACCACAAATCAATAGACTGCGCACTCCACACACCCAATACATGCATGTAGACAAGCAATACAATAGACAGCAATACAAATTGAAAAATTCACAACCATATTTCTAACATATTTTTTATTGCTTACAGTATATATATGTGTCATAATATTATAAAAACAGGGGGTTTCACTCAAATGGTAACACAAATATTACAGTCCAGTGAAGATAAAAATACTTCATTATTACTAAAATTAAAACATCGGGGCGAATTAGTAAATGTTTCATTAGATATACGCAAAATATGCTTAGGGGCTGAATATATATTTCAATTAAATTCTAACAATTTATTGAAAACAAAAAATATCAAACTAATTTTATGCTCTAAAACTATTAATGAAGTTATCGAAGATACGTCAATATTTAACTGTGAAACGATGAGTCACTGGATTGAAATATTTTATGTTACTGTAAGCAATAAAATTTAATTACATTATCCAATTTAGTATTTTAAATATCTGAAATTCACAAGCACATAAACACCATTCACATAATAATCACAAATTTGTAGGAGTACCAAAATATCATCATGTGCATTTTCAGTGATTAAATTGTTGGTTTTTAAATGCCTAAATAATGCTTCAAATGAAGAAAGTTTTTTCTGGAGTCTCCTAACAGTTTGATTTAAATCTTTAATTTTTAATTTGTTTCAAAACATGAAGCTTGGCCATTTGAAAATGTTTTTTTGATCTTCTCGGAGTAGATAAATCTGGAGATTTGATGTCACCAAGAATAAATGTCCGCTTCTTTTTTTGTTTTGGTGTGTCTAAAAAAATGTAATGTCATGTATTCATCAATATCAATTATACATAATATTAATTATTATTAATATTATATCAATTTTATAGGAAATATACAAACATTTTTGGGTGCTAAGCTTCTCATTGAAGCAAATATTCAATAATTCTTACCTTCAATTAATTGATCAGACAACTCTTCAAGTATTGGAACTTTCTGTTTAGGAGTTTCAATAGTATCTAATCAGTAAAATAAATAATTTAAAATCAATCTAGATTATTATCATATTAAGCAATAATTACCTAAAATAGACGTTTCAACTAAATGTTCAAAGTCTTTTTCAAAGCTCTCATTCAGACCAACAGTTATGACTAAAAATAAAATAAAATCTTGTGGTTAAAATAATATATTTGAATATTATATAAATTAATACAAAAATTATTAATTAGGTATGTTATATTAGAATATTTTAGTTAAATACATTAATTCGCATAATTAATTAGGTTGGTAAATATAAAAACATTTACTTTATTCACATTCATCAAGAGGCTCCTTATTTTGGGATAGCTGTGCAGATGAAGTTGATAGTTTAGACTCGATGGACAAGGAATTAAACAATCTATGATAGAATTATATAGCATGGTATTAGATTGGGCTCAGTGGCGTGCCGAACTGACAAGCAGACCTGAGGCAAACTATACAATTTGATCCCCCTCCCCACCTCCAACAGTTTTTTCACTATTTTTTTTTATTATTCAAAATAATAAATATTATTAAGTTTTTTTTAGGTATAAGTTGCACATCTATACTAACACACCCACCCACCCACCCACCCAAATTTCCCTTGAGGCAATTGCCTCAAAAAATGACTGTTCGGCACGCCACTGATTGGGCTTATTGCTTAACCGTACATAATAATTTTGAAACTATAGCTATTAGCTATGTAATAATATTTTTTGTTTGGGCGCTTCGTGCTCGTCGTAATAATTTAAAATTTTAAAATATAATTTGATCAGCGATATTTTGGACTTATAAATTGACTTTACATAACATAAAATTATTATTGTTTTGGTAACACTGCGGAGTATTGATGTAGTGATAGTATTATGGCAGTGATATGGACTTTTAGCATAACCTACTCTTACCGTATATTATTATGTCATAGTGAAAATGTGAAATCTCATGTCATGCAACAGTTATAGCCACGTATTACAATACTCTGCCACTGTAGACTGTGACTGCTGACCATGATTTAAGATAGTATGGTTGTCCAACGAGCTATGATAAGACGGCATTGGATTTAAATCGTACCCCCGGTGCTAGCGCTTCTAGTGGACCATCTAACAATTTATAATATAATATGATCATTATATATATTTTTATTGTACTCGTATATAGGTATAACATAACATTATTAGTTTTAATTTGAACCGATATGAACCCTGTATGCGGGGGACCTCGTAGATCACGTGACTTTTCGATTTAAACCGTATGCCGTGTGATAACATTTTTCTAATGGGTCGATGGGCAACCATACAATCCTTAAATCGTGCTGCTGACTGCTACTTCGGGGTCACTGTGAAAAAATCATAGCTACTGCTAGATATTTACTGCCATCATTAATACTCAGTAGATCACGTTTAAAAAATAGAGTAAATATTAAAGGTAAGATTATTATTTTTTGTTGTTTTTTTTTATATCTTAATTTTGAAACAAGTTACTTGTAACTATTTTGAGTATTTTAAAATTGTAAATTATTTGTGCATTTTACAATAATAACTTGCTTTAAAATAAAAATATAAAAATTACATAACTTAAATATTTATAATTGTATTTATATTTTTATTTTCTTGTAGAATTGCTCAATATCACCATGGGTCAATTGCACAGAAAGAACCCTCTTGATACCATTGATTTTGATAATATGTGCAGATTATGCCTCAGATTTCCAGAGGTAGACAGACATGAAAGATTCTTTGACATATTCACGTCTGTTCATGATAGAAAGTCATTAAAAGAACATATTAAAGACCTATTGTCTCTTAATGTACATACTCATATAATATGACCAAAAAAAATAATAAAATATTGCAATTAAACTGATATTTTGAATTTTCCTTAGTTCGAACCCAATGATGGAGGATCACGTACAATATGCGAAACTTGCTACAAAGATTTGTGCGATTTTAATGAGATGAAGAAGAAATCAAATGAAGTTGATATTATTTTAGATTACCTTTGTAATAAAGTAATTCTTTGAGATATTTATATATATATTTTTTTAATTTAATAAATATGTATCTAACTTACCTTTAAAATGTATATTTATTTGTAAAACGCTTTGACAAATATGGTATGTCTTTATAACTTAATGTTAGTATAGGTAGGTATGTCTGCGTATATTACTATGTTAGTAATGAATCGTGAACATTTCATCCCACTCAAAAAATGAGTCTACAGACATTTCTTCCCCGGGAATTATTGAGATTGGGCGTTAGGTCCCAGGGAGTTACGTTTGGTTCTCAAGTTTCTAAATCGTTATTATTTATTAATTTCTTCAAAAAGTTTATTATTTCACGTACAATTAATACATTTATTTTTAATGACCAATTTAGTTTAAGAAAAATTAGCTTATGTCTAATATACTTAGATAGGCAATAAATATGTAATAAAGATTTGACTTATAGGTACTATACAGTAAACACTAAACAGCCTATCGGTTTGTGATATAAATTTATATTAATACATTTGAGTATGGGGTTTTATACTGTGTTATTTTATGGGGCATTTTAATGTGGTGTATGCTTTGCTTCAGCATAAAAATAAAGATACTCATATTATTGAATTATTGACTGTTATAAAAGGCAAACTTCAATCACTTTCAATAATTTCAATCGATTTCGAACATTCCGTGATACTGGCAACTAAGCAAGTATTTAATAATGAAGTATCAGTGCATTTGTGTTTTTATCTTTTAAACCAATCTATCCGGTGAAAAATTCAGCTTAGCCGTTAGATATGTACAAGACAAACAATTTAGAGAGGCTGTAAAAATGATTTCTACCTTAGCAATTCTTTCGAAAAATATTGTAAGTAAAGATAATTTATAATTGTTTTTTATGAATAAGTGAGTGTTGTATAATGCTTGGCTCTTTGGCGGTCTCGTTTCGAAAGTGGGAATGTTTGAAAGACAAGTATGAGTGTCTAAAAATCACACATGGACATGAAACATGAAAATTGGCAATTGAATGATACTGTCCCGTCTTATGCCCTGTGCTTTTTTTGTATGAAATTTAGAAATTTGTGTTAGAAATAAGTGTCTAGCAATGATATCAGTGAATGAGCAGTACGCCTGATGAGTATAGACAGCTAAGATGTGAAGTCGCATGTTCAGTGCTTTTTCATATGTAAAAAGTGTATATGTAATAAAGTAAAAAACCATGTTGGAGTGTCTAGCAAGAAAGTTGCGACAAGTGAAATTTGACTAACTTTCAAGGCAGGCAATCCTTCGTCAGATCACGGACAATGCGTGCTACAGCTTATTAGGTAGGTAGTCAATCCACCTGAATTAAGCCATTAAATACATTTCAATTTCTGTTGTTTTGTTCATATTATATTTTTCTGTTTTAAAAATAGTTAATTCATTTAATATATATTATACTCATATATTTAATATAATGGTATATAATGGTATGTGTATGCATAACTAAGAGATAGGTAGATAAATATATTATTACAACATTTATGTTTATTAAAATACAATTGAACGTTACTATTGTTAAATGTAGAGTGCCTATACTAACTATTATAAAATTCAATATAATATCATATAATTAATAGTCAGTTTAATATATCATACGTATGTTTGAGAAAATGTATTTAAACCAATCTACAAAATTGTGATTACATTAAGGAATAAACGTTAGTATAACTTATTAAAGAGTAAATATTAAAATATATTATAAAATATACCTAGTTAATTAAAAAAAAAAAAAATAGATGTTTTTATATTATATATATACACTTACAGACTGATACTAACGTTGTCGATAGACAGTTCAGTACCTATAGTACGTTAAATAATTGCACAATAAAAACCTCGCCTACATACTACAATGACATAAGATAAACTCTGTATATAACAAAAAGAAAAAAAAATTAAATAATAATCAAAATAATATAAAATACTTTTTTAGTCCAACTTTTTATTCCACCTCATTGATAATGCATTTCTCTTCATCCAAATTCATAAGTTCTTTTTCCGTATTAGGATTAATATTTATGATTTCGGTCTCATTATTTTCATTTACAATCCATGAACCATCCGATATAAGCTCTATACCTGTACAGTCACCACGTAGTTCTGGACTTGTGACAATATCCAAAAAAAATAATTGTATTTGTATTTCATCGTACAAACAAGATATATCACATATTGGGCACTTCCATGTTTGATTTTTTTCATTCATTAAAAGAAATATCCTAGCATCAAAACATTGTAAATGATCACAATGGATAGATTTTGCCGGTATCTCCATTCTTTTTTTACCCAATGGACACAACAAGGAAAAACTATAAGTTGATTTACATGTGACTAAATCTGGATCTGCTAACATTCTAATTATATCTTCTCGAGTCTCTTCTGAACTCCTACCTCCTTTCTCTTGAAGTCCTCTTATCAAAATATCCACAGTTAATTGTTTTACTAGACACATTGTTAGAGCGTAATTATTTTGATCGGGAGTCCATTTTATAAAGAACATGTTTAAAACTGATGGGTCTAATACCAATAAATTGGTGCAATTTATAGGCTGTGTACCTTCATTTGGTGGTGGCAATGAATTATAAGATGGAAGTACACAAGGTGAAAAACAAAATTTAATGTCAAGTCCTGGGGGCAAATAATCCGTTATTAATAGTGTGCCATCGTCTTCTATTTTCCCAATTCGAATCTGGAACTGAAAGTAATTTTGTTTATCTAAAGTGTCACGACATAAGACAACAAGACCAATATGTTGGAGTAACAGGCGAAATTCAAATGGCTCTCCACTCATAGCTGAAATAAATATAATTAACTTAAGAAAAATTATCATAAAATATATTTTGGTAAGTTACTTAGAAGTGTTGGCTTGATGACTTCATGAATAACTTTATAAAATGTTAACTTTTTGAATTCGAGATTGGATTGAAAATGGATGACACCATTTTTGTTACCACGATTTGATGCATTCATACCAAACCCTATTGCATCTTGTGTCACCACATTTGTTTGTCGATTTGAAGGCAATTGAGTTGATGCTACGGAACTTACTGGCTGATAACTGCCCGATGTATTCTGATTTTTATTATTGCTCGCCATAGAGGAAACTTCAAACAAAAAACATTTTAAAAAGTAAAATTATTATCGTTATAATAATAATAATAATAATAATAATAATAATATTATTAGCTCTAGCTTAGAAACATTTTTTTCTTCAAGTTCTATTTTTTTTTCTCCAAAACGAGTGCATAAAGGAATTAATCTTTTCCCCATTTTCATGGTTTTTTTCCTTTTTATAGATTGCTCTCCAGCTTGTTCAATATTGGTTTTGAATCTTGTTTCACTAGTAGGTATTCTATAATTGATCCCCCTTCTAATGACTGTCTTATTTAATTTGAAGATTATTTTTCTCCAAGTTCCAAAGATAAAAATGGACTGGACATTAAAAATGTGTTATTAGACAATAACTTCAAAAAAATACCATGTTAAATATAATTAAATTTTTTTTTCTAATCATCTTCATTTCATTGTATAATGCGAATGAATTGTATTAATTAAGTTATTCTTTACTAATGCTAGATCTTTAGTATGATTTTACCGGTTTCATTGTTGTGCACAAATGGTAAAAAAAGATGTCCGTGATGAGATTAAATATTTTCAGTTAAAAAGAATCATTTGTGAGTACCCTACCTAATAGGTATTAAATTTGTGTATATTTTAAATGAGATTTATTTTGAAAATATAAAGTACAGAGGCTTTGTAAAATAATTTTTTACATTTAATTCATTATGTTGTAATTTATAGATGATCCGTGTAGTACATTTTGGTCCATTTTTAATAATTAATGTGTATTTTTTAAATGGGTCTATTGATGAAAATAAGCATCTCTATACATTAATACCATAGTAATAGATGCAACACGTTTACAAGCGCTTAAAATACAGTTCTATATTTTGTATAATCTAAAATATCAGAGTGGTTTTTGTATAAACTATAATTTTTCTTAGTTTTTTTGTTACTTGTTATAGTTATTGTTTATTTTATTTATGGTTATACAAATCACATTTCAATACCAATATATTTTTAATTTTAAACAATTTTTAAAAGTGACAGTTACATACATTATTGCTTGGTTACATGAATAATCACTAAAAGTGTATTAAATAGTGACTTAATGGTCCCTATTAAACGTGATATAAAGGTCCATTATTGGTTTGTTAAATTAATTAATTTTTCATGCAACCTGGCATAAGATTTGTAAATTAAAATGTATAATAAATATTTGGAGAATTAGATATCACTACGTAATGAGATAAATCATAGGTTTTTCTAATATTAGGAATAAACTATTTGTACTGGAACCTATTTATTTTAATTTTTATTTGTTAAAATTATTTATTGTGTTGTAATGGTGTGAAACAATTTCACATATCAAAGTGAATATTTACCTAAATCTATAATTGAGACTGCAACAATATTTCTTCCCTCTAAGTGTGGAGTACTGCGATTGGAAACTTCAGGTACACCTGCAAAAATAATTGCAATTGTTAAAGTTACAAAAAAAAAAAATTTAATAAACATTTAGACATTAAATATTATTTTTAAACAATAGAGTGAATAATTACCTAAATCTACAATTGAGACTTCAACAATATTTTGTCCCACTAAATGTTCAGTACTGCAATTGGAAACTTCAAGTACACCTGTCAAATCAATTGCAATTGTTAAAGTTACAAAAAAAATAATACTAAATAAATATTTTCACATTAAATATTATTTTGTAAATAATCAGAGTGAATAATTATTATTTGTGTTGTAATGGTGTGAAGTTTCCAAACGCAGTACTGGATATTTAATGGAAAAAAAAAAGTTGACGTCCGTATGTTGAATTAGGTAGCCAAGTAGGTAATTATCCATTCTGATAATTGACATTTGTAACAAATTGGTGAAACACCATTACCATATTTATATTTTATTCATGTACATTTGCACATATATCCCAGACTGCACGTGTGTCATGTTTCATTCATTATGTATTATCACGAGAGTCCCGTGATATTTAGATATAACCATTTGTATTAATTAACAAAATTTATAATAATAATCGTTTTACTTACTAGATATATATATATGCCGAACTAGTCTTGTTACATCGCTTGCTCCATGTATTGCTATCAGGTCATCTGTAAAGTAAAATAAATATTATTATATTATTAATTTTTTATTTCAATATACCTTAAATTAAACTTGGTATAACTAAATGTCTTGTCTAACATCAAAATCCTTTCCTATACTCTCGTTTGGTATTAATCTGTCACTGTGTTTTTATTGTTACTGTAATATACCACGTAACAGTGTCATAAAGCATTCGTATAACATGCGATATACTACAGGACGGTGATCTCATACCGACTCATTATAAGTGATCAGTCATGTATTAAATTGTATTATTAATTATCACAACTTATATTTTATTAATTATGAAAGATTATACAAATAAGTAGACCCTCAAATAAAAATGCATCTAGAAATATATAAAATCCACAGGATGGTGAAAAACAATAAACAATAATTTAAGAGTTGATGGCAATATTTTAAAACCTAGTATTTTATTAACTAATATTTTAGCTTAAAAAGTTTTATGCTATGTAAGTATAATTAATAAAGTAACTACAATGGTCAACATTTGTTTTGAAGTTACAATGGATAGGTACTGGAAATCCATTATTTTAATGTAATGGTTGTGGCGGCTATAGCACTAAAATACAGTCAGATACAATTTACTGCCACTGCCAAAACAACTCAATTTTGCAACTACTGCAACTGTAATCTGCGCACAATTTACTTTCAATGTAAATAAACAAAACAATTTTTCAAACTCTTTCGTCTTTCGACCTTCAAACGTATTTTAATATAAAAAAAATTTGAAAACCAAGCATGGGTGTTAAATCTCATTAATGCCCTGATTTCAAGAATCATATTGAAATATTTAAAAAAAAAACTACACTATATGTACCTGTATTTGTATTTCGTATGCCTTCTTTAAATGAAACTGTTTGTCAATAATAATGTGAACAAACTATACGGCTGTGATTCCTTGTTGCTTCTCACCTGTTGAAAACTACGTGGATGATTAGGTACGGCAGAACACCGAAGCGAACGTAAAAATGGTTTGCTCTGCGATAGAAATTAGATAATCAGATAATAATTATTAATATTATTATTATTATTATTATTATTAATCATCAACCAAAAGCACGATTTGAGAAGAAAAAAATAGTGACCAGAAGCCAGAAATAATTTAATAGAAGGACGCCAACGAATGAATATTATATGAGACAAACAAATCCCACCGCAGGACCACCTGTAGTCGCTTATATAGGTATCTATAGGTATATACGTATGATAATCACTGGCCACCTGTGGGAACGTAATATGATGACGCAATCATAGGTTATTGGTAGTATTTGGTCTTTGTAGGTTGTTTCGGTAAAAGACGTATCCCTGTAATCTCGGAAGACGACATGATAATTTCATATTACATTGCATTATAATATTATGGATCTAAGACTATTGGTCCCTACGAAAAAACGCCGTATGCGGAGTGCGGACAACTGATCACCGTCATAGTTTTTCGAATTCTGTAATGGTTGCTTTATAAATTCCATTCCTAGTTATAACTTATATGTAAATGCAATATTTATGAATTGCAAATTTTAATGCTGCAAACAAAAAATGTTCAGTATCTCGAGAAATAAATTGTTTGGGAACCAACTGTCCGTGTATAATATTATGATGGGGGACCGGTTGTTCGTTTATCACGTCCAAGTCGTACCAACACTACCAAACTTATACGGCCGTCCGCATGAAATAACGTACTGGAGTGAGTCGCAGAATTAAACGGCCACAAGCTGCGCTGCGTACGCTAGGGTTGCTACTTTAACCCGTGTAGTGTAGGAATTATTCATGTATTTTGCGTTTTTTGAAAAATATATGCATTATTTTGAACCTATTGATCATTATCATAATCCTCTTTAGATTTTTTAGCTTGTATGATTACTCATTCATACATATGCCTATATGTATATATTTCATAAATATATTATATTTATTTTTTGTGTAAATAATTAAAATATACAAATCGTTAACACTGTATCTAGTTATTTAATACCTATATATATCTTTGTTCACAGCAAGTCTGAGCCACATCTGCCGTCTGCAATGGTGGCTTGAGGATTTTTAATAAAATAATCAGAATGTAATAAATGAGTGAGAGTAAAAATAAATTATAATGCTGATATATAGTACCTGTTTAAGTCCAGGACCTAACTAGTGTAATACTTAAAAAAATTCCGGACCAACTAGTGTAGTACCTGAGATTAGCGCCTAGTACTTGAGACCCAACTCGGATGCGCCCACATTTACCTATCGCACCGTAGCTGTACCAGGTAGAGGCATTTGACTTTGTACTATCTAAATTTTGTTTGTATACCGCACGGGGCGTCGTTCATAACCGCACACTTTCTTATCTTAATAAGTATATTTCCGCCAAATTAAACCTTTCAATACCGCACACATTGATATATATCAATAACGTATACATTTATCTAAAATAACATTATCGTTTAGTACCGCACACCAGTTAATCATATTTAATCAAGATCACAAAATAATAAAAATAAAACTTTCGGGATTATACGCAGATTGCTATTTCTATACGTTAAAGAAATAAAATAATATACGATTATGGTTTTTATTTTCCAAATATTAGTACCTAATAAGTTAACAACATTTAGTGTGATCGCAACTATATTCGATTTCACGTACCTAGGTACATATTTTATAGTAATTTAACATTGAATTCGCATAATGGATGACGTGATACAAGTGTACACAAATAATAAAGGTGCGCAATCAATAATTTACCAAAAGTATTCCGCATATCGACTTTTTCGTACTCATACAAATTACGGGGACTTAGTTTGGCGTTACAATAATAAGTTATGTAGTGTTATGTAGTGTTATGGTGACCACATATTCAAATGTAAATGTATTCATCAAACAGAATAAAAGTAAACATCACCATGAAACAAATGAAATTAACCCAGAATTAAAAGAAATTCGATGTGCCGTTAAACGAAAAACTTTTAAAAATTATAAGGAAAGAATTATAACGTCTTCAGTGAGTGCAGATAATATTGATGCTATGAGACAGTCTATACATTATCGTAAAAGACGAAAACATATACCCCCTGTGCCTGTGTCGATCTCAGATGCTCTCAATAAGGTAAAGGAATCAAACATCACACTAAATAATGGTGAACAATTTTTGTTTGTGAATAAGTCCACTCAAATAATTATAGTGACATGTAAAACAAACCTCCAATTTTTATGCAATGAAATTGAATTTATATTAGTAGATGGACTTTTACTTATTGCTCGAAACATTTTTATCAACAATATACCATCCACGGTATTTGTAAAAATTATTGCGTACCACTTGTTTTTTGTTTTTTGCCATCAAAAACAAAAGATATTTATAAACAAATGTGGGAAACAATAAAAAATTTATGTTTAAATAATGCCAATAGTGTATTCCAGCCCTCACTCTTGCTATTAGATTTTGGACTTGGTGCTCACATTGCTGCTAAAGAAGTATTTCCTTTGATTATTATTAAAGCCTGTCGTTTCCATCTTGGTCAAGCATAGTACAGAAAAATCAGTTCCATTCTAATATTAAAAAAAAACTACGACGATAAAAATTCACAATCTGGACTAAGGTTAAAACTTTTTTTTTGGTTTGCCTTATTTACCATCAGAATATATTATGATTTCTGAGGCGTTTGTTGAGATAACGGCTACTTGTCCAGAAGAAAAACAATATTATAATTTTTCTGATTACCGATTGGATAATTTATATTAAGACCAATATTGTGGGCAGAAGAGCCCAATAAAAGTACAAGAACGATGAACGGCGCAGAAAGTTACCATAGTCAACTTAGGCATGAATTCTATGTTCCACATTCTACTATATTTCATTCGGTAAGAATATGAATTTAAAATAATAAATATATTTTGAGTTATTATTAAATTATTTTTGTTTTTTTTTCTTCCAGATAGATGTGTTAAGACAGCAACTGCAGGTAATTACAGAAACCAAATTTCGCCTCATACGAAACGGCAACATGAACCGTACACGCTAAGTATGCAGGGAGAAAGAAAAATCTATTTTAAATGTATATGATCATTTCATTAACAACGAAATTATTTTTAAATAATACTAAATTATTTTTTTAATTAATAACAATAAAATATGTGTAATGTTTAACTGCCAATCAAATGTGTGCGGTTTTGAACGGTAAGTGTGCGGTTTTGATGACCGCCGCTGCGGCATACTGTGGACACTTTGCACGACGAAAATAAACTGGGAAATATATTTTAAACGATAAGATTGGATTGTTAAATTCTGAAGATGAAACATGCATTTTCACGACCAAGGAACAATTGCAGTTTAGCTCCCCCTCGCCATTTTGAATTTTTTATCGAAACTTATGTAACTTATCGAATTAAGAACGATGGTGCAATCCGAATTTGTCGCTCTTACTTAGTTTAAAAGTTATGGCCTTCCAAAGTTTTCAATTTTACGTTTATACGCATGTACGCAACTCTACTATAATGCCGCATTGCCGCGTGGAAGACCATTTTTGTTATTTTTTTGTACTTACGTATTCTATTACTTAACTTCGCTAAAAATAAACTACTTATTAATTAGCCTATATAATATAATATGTTAATTATTATTATTATTATAAAATTATATTGTGATAATTGCTATAAAATGTTAAGTAGGTATCTCATTATTACTAAATTGTATATTATTACTTATACGCATATAAGAAAATTGCATTTTTGTTGCACCGAGTCACCGAGCAGGGTCACTCGGTCGCTGCGCTCGCTTGGACAATTAAAAACGAAAATATCCCCCGAATTGCTATACAACACCTCCCCAAGTGGGCCACCAATTTGAAAAAACATCGTACAGTGATGCCATGCTAGCGGCACTCGGCGCTGTCGCTCCGCTCCGCAAATCGAAAATATCCCCCAACTTGCTGTGAAACACCACCTCAAGTTGGACACTGGGTAACTGCCAGCTAGCCATGCACGGCATTATAGTAGTGTTGCGCGCATGCGTATAAACGTAAAATCGAAAACTTTTGAAGGCCATAACTATGAAACTAAGTGAGAGCGACAAATTCTGATTGCACTATCGTTCTTAACTCGATGAGTTACATAAGTTTCGATAAAAAAAATTCAAAATGGCGAGGAGGAGCTAAACTGCAATTATGCCATTTGAAATAATGTATATGTTAAAGATGAGTTCACGAAATATATATATTATATAAGGATTGCTGATTTATACATAATAATATAAATTATAATACCACAAATTAACTCCATGGCATACACAAAGGCCTTCAATTTCAACCTGTGAACAAAATTCCTCTGGGCTTAAAACTGAAAAAACTTTGAAAAATTATTGAATGCCAAATACCAATGCGTATTTCAGCGTATTTGGGCAATGCATTGCGTACAGAACAGCATGGTCAGTACCTATATAAATCGCACGCACTCATTCGTACTAGCTAGGACATTATATAAATAATTTAATGTTATCGAAGTAACGTAACTCAGTCATCTTATTCGTTATATGTAAGTAAACGGATGAATTAAAATCGTCGAAATAGTTCACGTGACTAGCTATTTATAAATCCTAAACGTACTTATAAATTACTAGCTGATCTTGGGCACTTCGTTGCCCGTTAAAAATATCAACTTTATATGATTTAAAATTTGTATTCAATCCGTTATTTAATACCTATTGTAGTGATGTTCAAAACTTCCCTCAGATTTACCCCATCTTAATCTCCATTAAAGATTTTTACACAGTCATAACAGTGATTAGTATAGTCACACTCATCTTGACGGTTTTCACTAATTATAAAATACTGGTCTAAAATTATATTCAATCATAATTACTATTTTATTTTTTGTAAACAATAAACAACGATGTATTATTATTATATCTATTATTATTTACATAAAAAAATCTCAAATTTGCAATAAAATTAAGAGCCACTTATCGATATAAAATATAGCCCTTAGATCGTTGGGATAGTGTAGCTTTCTAATGGTAAAAAAAATGTTTAAAATCGGTTAAATACCTTACTCTGTTCGCCGTAAGTTGACCCAGTCAGTTGACAATAAAAAGGTCTTGGTCATGCTAGTCATGATAGTGTGCAGTAGCACGGTGAAAGCTGCCAACTACGACGAACAACGTCAATCGTCGAACACTTCCAACCAATCACAGACCACTGATCTCCGACCGAGGGAGTCTGAACGTCCCGGTGGCACATTATGCATGCGCGCAAATGGGTCAACTTGCGGGGAATGCCAAAAAGAGTATAGATCCAGAGATTACCTCTTGCAAACAAACAATTTTTCTTCTTTATATATTAGTAGGCATACATAATTTACATATGAATTTTGTATTGTCATTAATAAATTAATCAGTTAAAATTAAATATATTTTAAGTTACCTATATAAGATCAATGTAATTTTAGAGTCTGGCAGGAGCGATGAATGAATTGATTTTACAATGATGTGTTTTTTTTAATTTTTTTTTTTATTTCTGTCATCTCCTTTTAGGACACTTAGTGCTTAGATTTTCTTCAACCTTTTTTTTTCTGATAGGAAATTGAATCCAATTGGTACTATCGGGTACTATTACTATATAAAAGTAATCATTTTCCAGTAGTTTTCAAAAGCGCCGTGAAAAAGAAAAGAAAAATAAATTAAGGAAAAACAGGAATTTTTACCCAAAATCGGTTTTCGACGAAATCGATTTTGGTTTTTGGTATAACTTTAAAACAAATGACCGTAGATACATGAATTGTTGACTGTATGTTTATATATTAGCATTTTTTATATTATGATATTATATCATTGATTTAAATTTAACACCATCCATTACGGTGACCCCCCTTGTAACCTACTGTAGAGCAGAGCGAGTAGAGCGACACCCACTTGCCCACCTTTTTCACGTTAAATCTGATGGTGCAAACTGCAAACCATATTATGTATAAAGGCGTACTACAACTACTGTATTATTAATGTCTAAAATACAATGACATCCTTTTTTCTACTGATTTATTTTTTAATATTATTTTGATTTTTTAACCTATATATCTAAGTCATTTGGTTTTTTAATATTTAATAACGTATGATAATTAAAAATTTAAACTGGAGGATTATTAAAATTGATATATATATAAGTATGCTAGGAGGACACAAAGCGGTACAAGCGATATCCATTTGTTCACCTTTTTCAAAATAAATTAGAATTTATAAAAGCTATTATTTTACAATCGTTTGTAGGAGTTAACACTATATTTTGTAGTAGTCAACACTATTTTTTGTGAAAGTTTACACTATGTCTATGTAGGAGATTACCTACGTTTGTAGGAGCTTACCATTCCCTGTTATTTATATGGTCACCTCTAAACAATTTATTGATATTATACATAGTTCTGCGTATTACGATCTACGGTACAGGAAATGTGCCAAACTAGTAATAATACCACGACAGTCAAGTTCACGGACAGGATATGATAGCGCCATCTACCGTTTCCCCCGTGTCCAAGTCCAGCGATCACTATACATAGGAAAGGTGATTGGCGCTCTACAGTGTGACGGTACCGGACCGAATGTCTTATATATATACGACCAGTCGATCACAATGTCTTCGGAGGTCTGTCGTGTGACTGATTTCCATCCCGGGGTAAAAAAAAGTATTCTAGCATCCCGCCGTATATCGAGTCCACGATTGCTTCAGTGCACTTGGTGACCTCCACAAAATTTTTTTGCAATATTTTCCACTAAGAACCAAATTTTTTTTTTGATTTTTGTCCGTAATCACCTTTTTGGACAGTAAAATGCTTTAGTTTTCTTCAACAGAATCTTTTCTAGTAGGAAAACAAATCTAGATACTTGGAGTTCAAAAGTAATTGATATTTTTTTTTACAAGAACAGCAATTTTTACCCAAAATCGGTTTTGGTTTTTAATGTAACTTTAAAACAAATGACCGTAGATACATGAAATGTTGACTTAATGTTTATATTAGCATTTTCTATATTATGATATTAAATCATTGAATTCTAATTTAACGTCATTCATTAGTGACCCACTTGTAACCTACTGCACACCAGAGTGACATCCATTTGCCCAAATTTTGGCGTTGAATCTGATGGTGCAAACTGCAAATCATATTATGTATAGAGGTACTAGGTACAACAATTGTTGTAGTCATTAGCTTCCTAATGTGTATAAAAAATAATTTAGATTGACTAAGGTAGAATTTAGGTGACCTAACCTTCATAATATTGTTACCTATAAAGACGGCATACCTATAAAAAGTCATATAAATAAATATATTCCTTCTATCAATACCGACATCCACCCATATTTAAGTTGTTGCCTTAGAAACACTTAACACTTGGACCCTATTTTATACAAGCCACTGCATGTAGGTTATAGGTACCAACATATTATCTATGATGGAGACATGAATAGTGGTTAGACTTAGGTACTATTAAAGTTCTAGCTTCTAGATTATAAGTTTATTGTTCTGAGAAATTTTAACGAAAATTTGATAAAAATAGAGAAAGTTATTTGCATATAATTAATTCAAAATTAAATTTGTTTTTATCTAGAGGTTTTTTTTCGACATAACTGTAAAAAGGTAATTGGGGAAACATTTTTCACAGTTAAATGTTCACAATAGTTATGTGATACATTATATGAGCAATTTATGAAAATGTTAAAGTATCTACAATTACTTACCTATTCATTTATTAATTACAATGAAATATAAAAAATCGATTGAGGAGAAATAGTTAATTTAAGATTAGGTAATTCATATCCAATGACAAAAAATTTGAATTTCCAATGATTATAAAAAATAATGTTTTAAGAAAAGCTTATGAGAAATATATGATAGATATAAAAAGGAAATTTTTTTTTATAGTTCAAAATAATTATGCCATTCGTGACTAATGAATTTCATCAACATTTTACTTTAAACGCTTAAAAAATAATATTGTGATAATGTATTTTTGTTATTTTTTAAATTGTATAATTTGAACAACTTATGAGAAACATTGTATTCAATTTCCAACTTTTTTAACCAAGCAAAAATATAAAACATATAGGTAAAGAAGAAAAAACAACATAAAATCAAAAATGTCATAATATTATGTCTAAAATAGTTGACAAAGTATAAAAGAAATTAGTGAACATTTTACGTATCTACGGTTATATGCTTTTGAGTCACCTAAACAAAAAAAAAAAAGAACATCCATTTGGTTAAAAACTGGTTTTGCGTTAAGATTCCAGTTTTTCTTTAATTTTTTTTTTCTTTTCCCCGATTATTCTTAAGAAAAGTGTTAGGAATTATCAATTTTACCTCTCAAAATCACTGACTCGCTACGTACATCTATTTTGAAATTGGAATTTTTATTATTTAGTTTTAAGACAAATCAATAATGTCAGTATAATACAATGAAAATAATAATATTCTAATTATTGATATATACTTTTACAGATCTAAGATTTTATAATTATTATTTATTAGTTATTACAACTTTTCATTTAAATATCTACTAGAATTTGGAACTAAAGAAAACCAAAAGAACTTCTACATAAAAAAATAGGTTTCAGTTCCTAAACAAAAACCATTAAGAATTCTGACCAGTATTAATCTATACAATATATGAATACAATTCTAAAAAGAACTTATTACCTATTATACAAAAAAAAATATATTTGAAAATAAGTACGTAAACATTTTCAAAATAAATATCATGATTTATTTCTTAGTAAAACAATAATCATTATTATTTAGTAAAATTATTATGAGAAGTATTTAAGATTATGAACATTGTGTTTATTTGAATAATTTATTCAGTATACTATTGTTCTATTTAACTTAAGAATAATAATTTATATTGGATATTTTGTAGTAATTTTTGGATAACAAACTCTGGCTACTATTTTTTTTTTTTGATGGGTGTTAATTTTATATTTTATTTTATAGTTTTCTGATCTTCAGGTTCTATTAGAGTATCATTTTCTTTGGATTCATCTGATAATGATGAATTCATAACGCTTGAATAAGATCTTGAATAATAATAAAGAACAGTTGAACAGGTTCTGGTGCACTCTCCGTCTTTAAGTACAAAGCTTTGCTTTTTTGGTACATGTTCTGACTTGACAACTGTGTATTTTGATCCAGGTGACTCTTGTTCAGACGACTTTTGTTTATTTTTCTGTAACTTGCTATTTATAATTTTGAATGTTTTTCTTTGAGACTCACTAGGACTTGCAACAGACATAGGGTTGTAACGCATATCATCCTCATTTATAATTGATTGTATGTATTGTTTATCAACTGTAGGTACTGATTCATCTTCACAGATATCTGTATCGAACTGTCCAGCCATGGCATTTGAAACTAAGCAACGTGTATTTTTTTGATTATCAAACTTGCTACGACGCTGATATTTGCGTTTAACTTTAGTATAATTTATGTTGGATATTTTGTTGTAATTTTGTACAACAAATTCTGGCTGTTTATTTTTTTTCTCGATGTGTGTTAAATCTTTATAGTTTACAGATATTTGACCATCGGGTTCTATTAGAATAACATTTTTCTTGGATTCCTCCGCTAATGATGAATTCATAACAGTTGAATCAGATCTTGAAGAATGATAAAGAATAGTTGAACAGGGTCTAGTGCACTCTCTGTCTTTAAGTACAAAGCATTGCTTTTTTGGCATAAGTTCTGACTTGAGATCTGTGTATTTTGATCCATATGACACTTGTTCTGTATCAAACTGTCCAGTCATGGCATTTGGTACTAAGCAACATGTATTTTTTTCATTACCTAACTTGGTGTGACGCTGATCTTCGAAAGTTCCGACCTAAAACAAAGAATTATATTCTGGTTTAATAAAATTTTAAGCAAAATCTAAAGAAAACATTTTTAAAAATTAACAGAAACAATGTACTCTATATTTTACTCTTTTTTTTATCACTGTGCTATAATAAATATAAATAAAACTCTGTTAATGATTGACAAAAAAAACCACATATTTCACATTTATAAACTTACATAATCACCCCTTATCTTAATTCCAGCATGAAGTAATTTTATGTGTTTACACAAATTCAGTCTAATGTATCATAACATGTTATAAAAATAATAAATATTATAGTATTTTAATTAATTACCCTTTGAATTAATGATTTTGTACAGGCAGAACAAGCATATGTCCTTTTGCCAGTGTGAATACGTTTTTGTTTTTTAAGTGTAATGCAATCAGCAAATGATTTTTTACAATAATTACAATTAAAAAGCCATGCGTGTATTTTTTGGGATGATCTATTTTTGAACACCTAAATAAAAGTAAAAATTCTAGATATACTAGTTGACATCAAATAACACATATTTATTTATTTAATACAATTTACTTTGCAAAGATCAAAGTATTAAAAAAAACGACTTTGTATAAATATTATTAAATAAATTACCTACATCGGAAAAATACAATTAGGTATTGGCTTTTCACTATAATAAAATACAGTCGACAGGTGGAATGTAGGTACCAATTAAGTACAATTTTAAAATATTGTATTAATTTAAGGGTTTAATAATGGAAGGTCCTTAAATTATTATAACAAGATATAATGAAAAAAAATAATTTAAAGATACACAAAATTCTAATAAATTGACCAACCCAGGTCATTCAAAATTTCAAACTCATAAGATGATGTTAATGTAGATTATAGTCTTCACTTCTTCAATTTACATTTATAACACTTTGGAATCTATATTAGCTGCACGATACTAAACAATGAATAAGTAATAACGAAAATATTGAATAGTTGTCCATAGATAATACCTACCTAGATTTACCACCCAACTCAGTTATGGTATGTCTCAATATCAAATTTCCACAAATAAATTAGGATATTTTAGATTCTGAGCGGAGTGATGAATGTAGTATTGATTTTACAATTATATGAGTTTTTTTTACTTGTTTGAGTTATTTAAAAACATTTTCAATTTTCAATCTTCAATTTTTATTAGTTTTTTTCCCATAAATGTAAAAAAAAAAGTTTGTTGGTTCAATCTGCTTGAAAATGTATTACAGAGATTCCTCATATAGAGATATACCTTATTGCTATAAAAGCAGTTAAAAAATATTAAAAGTACAATTGAAACAATTTTGTTTTTTATATGTGATTTAAGTTCAAATTTTGACAAAATTCATCAGTCTTTCAAATTATTTTATAGTTAAAAATGTATAAAATGTTCAATTTTTATAGCTAAGAATTGAAAATTTAAGACAAGGTTTCTTGTGAGTACTTCATACTCTAACCAAAAAAGATTTAAAAATATATAAACATAACTTTTTTTTATAGATATTTTAGGTAAAAATGTTGTCAAAATTAGATACTTAAATTAAGAATGTAGTAATTTAAAAACAATATTCATATTCGTGGGTGGGTATTTGAAACATTTAAAGTATACACTATTATTTTTTTTACACACAATGAGTTTTTTTAAATGCAATTTTTTCTGAAAAATTAATTCAATTTACTTTATTACTATTTACTAATACCATCAGTGGTGACTGGGCCGCTACTCAAAAATAATTTATTATTATTATATACTTGAAATAAAATTGGTAGGTATCAATATAAATTATAAATATTTTTTCTTTCATATCATAATAGGCGTGAGTGTAAAATATTGCTTATATTAGGTGTTTAACGATTTTAAATTTCGGTTTGGCTAATTAACCCCCCGTTATTAATGCATCATCAGAAATTATTATTTATAACTAAATCGTAGTACGACCTATATTTAAATATAAATTACATTCTTTCTGAATTTTCTAAAACATTGCTTCCTAAACAAAAAATTGAAAATTGACATTTTTATTTTGCATATTTTTTAAAATTATTTTGATTCTTAGAGGTTTTTTTTCTGTTTTTAGGACATTTTATGGTTTGAACTTTGAAGTCATTTTTGTAAATTTAATGTGTTTTTATTTTTCCTGTCTGTTTATACGATAAGTGATCAAAATAATGCTTCTATTTTTAATCCTATAATTAAATTAACTTTTAACTTAATAACTTTTTGTTATTGCATATCAACTTAACTTAACCGAAATAAAAAAAATTATTAACTTGCCCAGCCTTGAAAAAATGTATACCGGAAATTTAAATTGAATTTTTTTAAGTTATAGATATTCACTCGATTTTCCATGTAGCGATTTTTTTATTTAGCTGTAACTCAAAAAACGAATAACTGTAGATACTTGAAATTTACACCATATATTTATTTTATAAATATCAATAACATAGAAAAATCAAGTTATAGAGCAGTTTATAGATTGACCTATGTTTATATTCATTGTGACTCAATTATACAGTAATAGAAAATAAGTAATACATTATACACTGTACTTAAGATAAACAACTAAATAAATTGAATCTTAAGTTGTTTCCTGAGAAAATTGATGATGAGTGAGGATGCAACTCTCATTTGTTAAAACTTTGGTACCATATATAAGTTTTTCCATTTTGGTGGTGTCATGAATTATTAAATACTTTTGAAGAACTTTATCGTTATTGCTTAGGTTTCTACAAAGTCTATATACATATTCAGTTAATGAATTAGTATGTATTTGAGATCGGTCAAGATCAGACACTTCATCTGTGACTCCAAATTGTCTATCAGTTATCACAAACTGAACATTTTCTATGCAGTTGATAGATTAAGATGTTTAATTAATATCCATGTACCTTCTAAGTATTTTTTATAAATTACGTTTATTTGTTAAAATAATAAATAGGTGATAGAATACATACTTTTGGAAAATTTGTAACAGTCAAATGTTGCTTGGTGTGTAATTCTAACTCCGGAAGGGAATTTAATAACAACCCACAATCAATACAACTATTTGTTTCTCCTTCAATCTTTCCAAGTTCTATATTTATATGCAATCTAAATATAAACAAAATTAAAACCAATTATTCAAATTGTATATTAGTTTTATATTGGTTTTACAATTGTGTTTATTTTTTTTTTTTATCCTGTATACAAAATTTCTACCTGAAGGAGTGCTTTGATTAATATAATTAATAACAAAATATTGATTTAAATTAATATATAGGATCTTATCTTTTAGCAAATTGGATCAAGATGGTACTATAGAGAGGTCATTTTTCAATGCTACGGGAAAAACTAATAACAAATTACAAAAAACCACTAAAAATGGGACATAAATTTTTAACGCTTTGTTTATCACCATAGAAACGAATAAAAATAAAAATAAAAAATAACTATTTTAATTGTTTTAATTTATAATATTAAATCAACATACAGGCTATAATAAAATATAATAACAATATAAAGTGTATCCAGACCGATGAACCGTCTTCGATTAGAATTGTTTTTCGTATACAATGATATAATACCATTGAATTCAAATTTAATACAATAATGATACAGTGACCAACTTGTAACTACTGTACAGCAGAGCAACATCTGCTTACCCACTTTTTTAAAATTATTATTTAAGTAATTACATTTTCTCTAAAATGTCTATAGTTATGATATTATATTATATAATGATATTACTATCTAATATTTATTAAAATACTTTGGTAAGGTATTAAATATAAAATACCACCAAACAAAAGTAACAAAAAATATATTTCATGTTTTCATTTACTTTTTAGTTTAATTTAAAATTAAAATCATTAATAACTGAATTGTTTACCTCTGATGACGTTTAAAAAAATCAAATCTGTTAAAAACTGCTTCGCATAAATCACAAGAGTAAGAAGAGACTTTATTGAATTTAGAATTGGCCAATATTGTGAGTTCATGTTTTTCTGAATTTGATTTTTGTGTAGCAACAATATTTACATCGTCATGATTGTGAAGAAAACGAGCATGTTTAAATAGTGCTTTTTTATATGTAAATGATATGCCACAAGGGTTACATGTATGTGGTTTTGAGTAAAATTTTAAAGCCATTAAAGGATCTTTTCTTGTGTTGCGACTTTTTCCACGGCCATTGCCTTTTTTAGTATTTTGTTCTTGATATGTGTCACTTTTATTTTCAGAACCTTTACCATTTGTAATACTCTGACTATGTATTGGAACTGTGAACTGTGAACTATCTGATACATTATTAGGACCTTTAAGTATTTTCATATGTTTGGTTAAATCTGATTTACGGTTATAATGATTACTGCATAATACACAACAGGATGGATGCTCAGTATGATTGGTAAGCATATGGTTTATAATATGTGATTTTTGGTTAAATCTAGAAAGTTCATATGGATTAACGGAATATGATGCTGCTTCACCTTCAGATATTGGTATGTCAACAATGGAAGTTGATGACCTATATTCAGCTTCTGTTTGTAATATGCTAAAACAAAATAAATATTTAAATAAAACATGTCACTTGATTATATGAGTTCAGTTCAACATATTATAATATAATTCTTTTAAAACCACAGAATTCAGACAAAAATGACTCATTAATATTTAATCAAACAACAAGGCTACAGATTACATTGGCAGCTATAGTTATAATTTTTAAATAATAATCAACTTAACCTCCTAATAAAGAAATAACACTGTGCATGGAACAATTGTAAAAAAAGACTCAATTATAGGTCCAAGGATGAACGTACTAAAAGTTTGGGAATCTTATTGAGATAAATAGAGTCATACTAGTCTTGGAATAGCATACGCTTTTCTTCAGATCGAACCAAAACTCAATGTGACTATATGATCCAGCTACGAAACAAACTTTTTCACCGTAGGAAAAATGGGGAACAAGATTTAATAATCAAATATGTAAAAGGCACTACCGTTATTGTTAATTCAAAAAACTAATAAACTACTCCCTGTTTAATATGATATCTACTATTAAAATGTCAGGGGCTTAAATACTAAAATTAATATTTTAATCACTAATAAGTAATAATATATAAATGAAATAATTAACACAATTTTTATTTATGTACCTATCTAATGTAATATCCAATAATATATATTATATTATGTACTTATATGTATCTTAAGGACCATATAATTTAAAATCTTTAACAATCAATAATTTATAATATAGGTACTCTATTTAAATTTTACATAAAATGGGCCATAACCAGTAAGATCTTTAAGGGTGTCAATACATTTGATAATATTTAAACAGTATAAAAATTTGAGTTAGAGGTGTAAAATGGGTGTGGGCAAGTTACTTTTTCTGAAATAATTTTATACATTTTCTGCAGATGTAGGTAGTCATAACCTTAATAAGCCAGAAGATTTATATGCCGTACTGGAACTCGTTATAGGTGAACAGGGAGGGTACCTATCTCACTATCTATACTTATATCTAAACTGTATAACATGGGTATTCAGGACCCATTTCTTTCTTGGATTTCATCATATATATCAAACAAGAAACAAATTATAAAGTATAAAAATTTAAAATCTAATCCTTTCGATTTAACATTCGGTGTACCTCAGGGCTCTGATTTAGCTCCTTTATTGCCCCTATTATTTATTAATGATTTAAGTTTTATACATTCAAGAAAACGTCTTTTTACCGATGACTTGAAAGTATTTCGACAAATAAGTTCCCATAACAATGCAATTTTTTTACAAAATGATTTGAATGTCTTGTTGGATTGGCGTACTATTAATAAACTACCGTTAAATATTGATAAATGTAAAATTATATCATTTAATAGATCTCGGAATCTTATAATATTAATCAGCCTTCTTTGTCGCGTGTTCATGATATAAGTGATTTAGGTGTGATATTTGATTATGCACTCACATACAATAAACACTTACTACAAACGGTTAGGAAATCCTTGACGATTTTAGACTTTATTACAAGAAATTGTAAGGATTTCACTAATCCTGCTATTTTTAAAACATTATACACTACTTTAGTCTGATCAAAATTGAAATACAACTCCGTTGTTTGGTCACCTTACTTAAATTATCAAATTCAATGTTTAGACAATATTCAAAACCGTTTCCTTCGATTTATGGTCTTCAAATGTAATTTAACTCATATGCGTCATTCTCCTTATGAACCACTACTACATTATTTTTATATTGGTAGTTATCAGAACTAAGAAAAATATATGATATGAAATTTTTATTTAAGCTCGTCATAGGTTACATCAATTGCCCTGAAATTTTAGGTTTTCTCAATTTTTATGTCCCTCAGTGTAGAACTAGATCAACTACTATGTCTTATGTTTTTACACATAAAACAAATTATGTTTCTGCTTCTTCTATGAATAAGATAATGTCAATAGCAAATGATTTAGAAATTGATTTATTTAATTTTAATTCCATTGAATTATTTATTAATTATGTAAACACATTTTTTTGTATTTGAATATGTTGTATTATTTTATCATTTTATTTTTATTGTATTATTATTGTATTCTAACGTTCAGTTTTGAACAATATTATTTTAAATTATTGTAATTGGATCGTTTGATTCGTTGAAAATAAATAAATAAATAAATAAATATAATTACTGGTCAAAAATTAGTCATTCAGTCATCAACAGATAGCCATCGCTTAAGCACAAACAGAGCATACTAATTTTAAATTTGAATAATAACTCACATGTCAAAAACAGTAGAGTAGTTCATGTCAAAACTTTGAATGAATATATCTTGCTTGGGGCATTCTTCAATAACAACTTCTTCTTGGACATCAAAAGAATCTCGTAAATTAATCATTTGTCGGAATTCCTCATC
Source organism: Acyrthosiphon pisum (assembly GCF_005508785.2). Classification (NCBI taxonomy): domain Eukaryota; kingdom Metazoa; phylum Arthropoda; class Insecta; order Hemiptera; family Aphididae; genus Acyrthosiphon; species Acyrthosiphon pisum. Next base: position 41,783,198 of record NC_042495.1, on the reverse strand, counting down.
ACTAAACTCAAATAAATCAGCAGGGTCAAAAGGCTCTTGGTTGATTTGCTGTCCTTGGTCCATTTTCTATAAATATAGATGCAAATTTAAAATATGATAATCACATTATGATTAATGTTGGATTTTTAAAACCACTATGACACATTGATATAGGTAAGGGAGAGCAGGGTTAGTTGTTATGATTTCACAAATATAATTTTAATATTTTTTCTTTGATCAGTATCATAATTTACGTAAGACCATTGTATTAAGTAACTTCTTAGGTAACTGTCTAAGTAAAAAAAGTCAGAAAAAGTACATTTTTAATACTAAAGTAGATGTTTTTTAGTCACCTTGTCAAACTATAACAAATGTAAACTGTAAATTGTTACAGCCCAGGGGCACATTGTTACAGTACCTATATATTTTGAATTAAAATTATTTAAAAAAAAAAAATTAACAATGACAGTACCTATACTCTTCCAAGAGAGATCAAATATTTTTTGTGCTTCATAAATGAGGCGATTGGTGGGTCGAGAACCATGTTATTACGCTAACACCGAGCAAGTGTCGAGTGACGCGACGCATGGGACGCGCCGGATAAAAATCGGTATTTTTATAACAATAACATATAATTAAACGGACTGTAACATTTTTCTCCATAATATGGTTTTTTTTCTTAAACAATTAATTTTTTGTCAAATAAAATAATACTTTTGAATTATATTACTAGAATTTGGTGTAGTACTATATAATAAACAAATTTTGTGTATTGAAATAATCTTAGTTTTCATTGGGAAGGATTGTAATTACAAAAGAAAATCACGAAAAAAATGTACTTTTGATAGCAAAAAACAGGAAACTGAAGATTATTCTGTTTATTTATACTGGATATTATCACAAAGCTTATGGGGGTAATGATAATAGAATTTGTTTCTTGAGTTTCCACAGTGTTACCATATTTGGTTATCAAGATATCCCCAATGTAACAACTAACTCCGATCTCCCCTACCTTATAATTACTACTGAAGGAAGGTACTGATAATATGTCAGCTGAATATAGTAATACATCTTCATATGGCACAGATTCCATGACTGCCTTAGTCATATCACTGAATTCATTTTTGTGTATATCATTGTTGGTGAATTTTGTGGACCCAATGGTTTGTCCTGTACAATTGTCAAACAATAAAGCTTCTTCAATATCGTCAGGACTGAAATTCTCGGTTCTGAGAATAAATTCAACAACATTGTCCAGACAAGAAATATTCTCCATTTTATGTAGAATCTAATCTAGTGTTTGATTACTGGAATAGATGAAACATTTTCTTTCGCCAAGTCAGTGTCCATGATTAAACAGTGTGGTAGCTAAAAGCTAGTATATCTAAAAAGAAACATGTCTGTAGTTTGAATGTGATCGATCAAGAACGATTTTCCTTGACCCTTACTGTTACTAAGAATCAACCCAGTGGAGTATCCATGTGGAGGGGTAGGAGAGGGAGGTCATACCCCCGCGTCTCACCACTTGTAGTTAAGTTTAAATTTGTTGGACCCTTAGCCCCTCCCCATCAAAATGTCCTGGGTAAGCACCTGAATCAGCCAACCCACGCCTAGCATTATAACCTGACGTTACAGTGGCATTTGTTGTCTCCCTCTTACTAGTACGTAACATACCAAATTTTACGCTCAGCAGAACACGTTTATCTCAGATAGTTTAAAAATTAGAGCAAATTGACCTTTTATACAATTTAAAGGTAATTATTATCTAGACAATGACATAGGCTTTTTATTATATTTTGATTTTAAAGCGAGTTATGAGTATTTTAAGATGTACAAACAGTTTACAATTTTAAAACACACATAACTCGCTTACAAATTAAAATATAATAAAAATGCTATGTCATTGTCTAAGTGATAGTCTTACCTTTACATTTTATAAGAGCTCAATTCGCTCTAGTTTTTAAACTTACGGAGATAAATGTGTTCTTAAACGTAAAAGTTGCTATGTTATGCGCTAGTAAAACGGAGATAACAAATGTCACTGTAACGTCCCCTTAAGGTCTTAACTAAAAATGTTTGGGGAACACGTAATGTATTTTTTTCATAAATATTATTTATAGTAGGTACTTACATAATAGATTATAGATAATACAGTATAAATACGATTTGATAACAATATTAACAATTGTATTTATATTTTAAATTTATAGATTTTAAAACGTATGAATTATTTCTAATATAAATAAATACGTTATACATGACATTTCAAATAAAGAGCGGGCCAAAGTTCCCCCTTCCATGGATCCATGTAGGCGTACTAGTGTCCTTTGGGTTGTGAATTATATTGTTATAACTTATAAATATTATACTAAAATGTTATAATAAATTATTATTTACGCTGTTAGTCACAGATCGCTGATCGACGATGACAAAAAAAAAATGGAGAAACCACAAGTATCTACTCGATGCGGCGATTACGTCCTGTGCTTATCGCATCCACGGTCATGTTCGGTCTATCAACGATTTTGTACCTAACTGTAACAATTTGTATTTAATGTACTCACTCATCGCGAAACCATTCTTCGAGTTTCCTTCTTCTTATTCGATTTTCTATAGAACGCGTGTTTACACGTGTAAACACTAAACACCTATTTACACTTTACAATTGATATAACGCCATCGTGGACTAAGATCTAATGGAATATCATCACCAGTGGTGAGGGTTGTAAAGAGAATTGTTCTCAAAATAACATTTAATTTCTCTTCCCCCTCACCAATAAAATTATTCGTGCTTGCATGTAATAGGAACTAAAAAAATATTAAGTAAAAAATCGCGAATGCAGTTGATATACGAATAGTTCCAAACAAGAATCCCAGTACACGTTTTTCATAGGTACACCATTTGAGGTTTACTGAAAAGTGAAAGTCTGAAAACGTTTCGATCTCAGTCCATTATAATATTATCTTTGTCCGTGGACTCTATTATACGAATACAATAAACATTCGTTCGAATTCTTCATTCCTACGGCATCCCTACCAACCCTCTTTGACAATCAATCTGATATGGTAGCCGTGTGCGTTGGCAGTGACCGTTATAGTTCATGACGTGGAACCCGGAAGTCAACTCTCATGGAACAAAAAAAAAAATGGATGATATCCAGAGACTTTTTAATATGTGGACCGTGGTTTAACCTACTAACCGTGATGTGGACTGTGTGTTCCCAGGGCCGCATTTAGGGGGAGGTGGAGCGATGGGTACAACTGCCCCGAGCACCAACATTTTGTGACCAGAAATTTGTTTACTAGTGAATTATTAAAATTTTATAATTTTAATTATTTTAATAACAGTATTATATAATATAATTCAATAGAATAGTACCTATTATATATTATATAGTATTATGCTGTTTGAAATTTATTATTTAAACAACTAATGTATTTATAGCGATAATATTATTAATAAACCTAATAACAATTCCTAAATTTGTTGTGATTATGTCAATAGATAAATGTCAATTTATAAAAATATGGGCAATATGGCGTATTTTGGTATCGTATGCAGCGTGCCATTTTACAACACAATTATTACTTATTAGGTACCTCGTACCTACTAGATAGTTATTAGTCAACAAACTCAAGCGTTTCGAGCCACAGTATTTGTGAATGATGCCAATGTGATTACTGATTACGTATTATTTCTATTAGTAGTCACTATTCAGCACTGTTGAATGTTGATTATTTATTTATTATTATATTTGTTTTATAACTTTTATATTATTTTAATTATGGCCGGTAAAAACAGCTAAGTGGAAGTCAAAATTGTAAAAAAAACTTTGTTAAGGGGGCTGCAGCCGGTTTTGTCAAAAGTCAAAACTAATATAGATTTGACTAATCTATACATTAATTTTGTTTGACTCGAACATGAAGGCCTCCGTAGAAGCAAGTAATATAAATAATAAGTCGTTACGTTCAGCCGGCACGAACTTTGGCCCCACCACTAGGTCCAGGTCCAACAGATGTCTTATCTAATATTATAATAATATTACCTGCTCGGATAAGCGCAGTCGGGAACCTGCCCCCCGCGCGCACCGTACCCGATACCAATCAAGCCACTCCCCGCGCAAATTATAATTTATTTATTTACTTATTTATTTATTAAAAAAAAACTACTTACTAGATCTTTTTCGAACCAATTTTTGGTGGAAGTTTGCATGGTAATGTATATCATATATTTTTTTTTAGTTTTATCATCCTCTTATTTTAGAAGTTATGGGGGGGGGGCACATTTTACCACTTTGAAAGTATCTCTCACGCAAACAATTCAGTTTAGAAAAAAATTATAATAGAAACCTCAATATCATTTTTGAAGACCTATCCATAGATACCCCACACGTATGGGTTGGATGAAAAAACATTTTTGAGTTTCAGTTCTAAATATGGGGAACCACCCAAATTTTTTTTCTCTATTTTGGAATAGATATTCATGGCGAATGCTGTAGTGTTACAGTATTAAAAAAATATGACTTAAATATTGATTATCTTCTAGGCCAATCTTATGACAACGCCAGCAATATGTCTGCAAAATTTGTACCATGCTCTGCTCATTCCCTTAACTTGGTGGGAACCAATGCAGTTGATTATTGTACTCAAGCTGTCTTATTTTTTGATATATTTCAAAATGTTTACACTTTTTTCACAGCTTCTACTCACCGCTATAAAGCTCTTAACGCATCTGTTAAAGGACTTTCTGAAACAAGATGGTCTGCCAGAGACGATGCTTGCCAATAGAAAAAATGATTCTGTAAATGCGTTTTGTCTATGTTGTACGTGAACCAGAGAGAAAAAACAAATAGTGCGCTAACATCCATTTAAAACTTAAAACACATATTTTGAAAAAAAAAATTAACTTGAGAGCTAAACTAGAATTGTTCCAATATTAGTAAGTTCTATTTTCACCAAAAACTTCTTTATGTTATTACTTACCTATTACACATCGAATGAAAAAAAGTCAATTTTAAGTTACCATTTAATATGGAAATGTTTGAAATAACTTTATAATTAAGTTTTACGTGGTCTATTAACAATAAAATATACGTATCAAAGTACGAAAGGTAAATTCTAATTTCACCAAAAGTTGAGCATAAAAATACTAAGATTAAAAAAAAAAATTATTTTTGGTACCTATTTTAACCACGGTTTATTTAGCCAGTATAGAAAACAATAAATAGGTACGCTGTACAATATTCATTAAATGATGGTGGCAGGGACACGGTAAAAAAATTAGTACTTTGAGACCCTGAGCTTAAAAGAACTAGCAAAGTGCGAGTAAGACTCGCATACGAAGGGTTACGTACCATTATCCAAGGCTGGGCATTAACGAGTTAAAAAGTTAAAGTTAATTTTAACTTTTCAACTTAATTAGTTACGTTTGACTTTTCATTAACTTAACTGTTAACTTACTAAATTTCTTTTTTAACTAACGTGAATTAACGAATTAATTTGTCATTTTAAGAAAAAAGTTAAGTTAATTTATTTTGTTTTTAATTTAATTATATTTCACTATTTCAGCCTATTTTGTTTTCATGTCAAAAAATATTTACCATGAATTGTTCAAAGCTTAAAATTTATAACATTCGAATCTAACTTATTATGGAAATACTGTATAAAGTACAAACACTATAGTCTATATTCTATAATTTAGTTTTGGGTTGGAAAAAAATTAAGTACACTAGCGTTGTATAAACAACAATTTTATCTTAATAAAAAGTTAATAAAAATTGTGTATTAACTTTTAACTAAACTGAGTTAACCTATAGTTGAATTAACTTTTAACATTTAACTTTTTGTTATTGGTGTAATTAACTTAACTGAGTTAAAAAAAATCATTAACTTGCCCAGCCTTGCCATTATCTATAATCATCTTGACAACACCACGCTTATATTATATAATATTTTGACGGATTTTTAGTGTTTGTTGATATAGCAGCAACAGAAATACATCTGTGAAAATTTCAACTGTCTAACTTTCATGGTTTATGAGATACAGCCTGGTGACAGACGGACGGACAGCGGAGCCTTAGTAATAGGGTCCCGTTTTACCGTATGGAACCCTAATAGAACATATTTTTCCATAGTTAACTATTTTGTTTAGTATAATTTTTTTTTTTATATTTGATCGTGTTGACTGAAAATGTGGTTCAATGAAGTGTCGTCACGACCATTTAACACGTTGACCGCCATAAGAATATAAGGTATGTATCATTGTTCATTAGTACACCAATCAAATTTTACCAATATAATCAAATTTTCAATAAGAAAAAAAATACAGTGGTAATCAAAATATTTTTTCGTTTACTATGAATAATATTTCTTTGGGCGAAAACCAAATCACTCTATTTTGTGTTTGGGTAAAAAAGGTCATTTGGGCAAAAACCAAAAGGTCGATTTTGGGCGACACTGCAACCAGGCACTACCACTGTAGTTGTCGTGAACTTTGCATCCAGAAAATCGGCCGGCTGACTGATTTATGTTTACACTGTTTGGATACAGCTGAATAGCCATGACAAATTATATAAATATAACAAATTATTTAATTATATATAATTTGTCATGTGAATAGCTGAGTAAGGGTGTGACGTTCGTATGCGAATTAGCGACTGTACACGGCCCATGTGTTTTATGTTACGTTTGATTTTACAGCAATAAAAGTGTTTCTAACCAAAATCAGTGTTAGAGTATTATTGTAATCGTTTGACGTTCTTACCTTTCTAACGAACAGTGCCGGGATATACGAACTTTGAATTGAGGAGATTCGCTTAAACTGATTTGTGCTGCGCTACATGAAATATCGAGTCATTCTGCTCTGGGAAGAACGAACATATAACACTGTACCTCAACCTCATTAAAGCTAATGGCGCTAATCCGATTGATATTGAAAGACTCGTCAGGGATAAAACGATTGAATGTATTATTGTTTTCGCAATTTCGCGTGTGTCACTTAATACGGATGAATAGTCCTTAAAATAATAAAGGGAACATAGGTACAGGAGGTTTGCTGGGGGGAGTGAGGTGGTTTTTCCTAGAATATAATATCACTGGTATATAATACTGGTCATTGACCTTATACTATATTATATTAATAAAAAGTCTATGAGATACTGGTATACATTTCTTATCAGTGGTGGATTACACATAAACAATTATTTTCGACCGTTAAAGAAGTTCCTATGCAATTTTGTACGTGATTCCCCAAAAAGAGTTGATTTGTTTAAAATAGTAAGCACTGAACATTCACCGACATCAAAATCTGTTATTTTAATAAAACTATGGGAAACGTGATGGGTTGAATCTCATGAGGCGATTCTTAGATTTTCGGATGTGCTTTTGTCTATTGAATATTTTTGGAAGATATAATAGGTAATTAAGATGGAAATATACTTTTAAAATGCAATGGACTTCTTCAATCAGAATTAAATTTTGAATTTATTTTGTCTTTGGAAGTAGCAGTCGAAATATTGTCAATAACTTTGCTAATATCACGTCAGCTACAAAATCTAGATTTAGATATAACAAAGTGTATTCAAATAATAAATATTGTGTTGGCTGCTCTTAAAAATAACAGAGAAGAAACAAAATCCACTGATTTTTTTAATCGTGCTGTGTCTAAAGCAGGTGTGTTAAATATTGATATTAAAATTCCACGGATATATAAAAGACAAGCTCACCGATCAAATTTAACTACTTCAAGTACTGAAGAATATTTAAAATTACAGTTTTTTTCAGTTTTGGATAATTTTATAACGTCTATTCAAACTATGTTTTTGGACAATCACTTATACCAACTTATACAAATACAACAACTTATACCAAATTACTTAAATGCTCAATCTGAAGAGGATATTTTAAAAGGTGCATCTTTCTATGAATCAGATTTACCAGGAACACTTCACGAATTAAAAGGTAAAATAATAAACATATCTACCCATTATGTTAACGAAATAATTTCTATTGAATTTTTATAGCTGAAATCATGATATGGCAGTTACATTGGGCTAAACAACCAGAAAAAAAAAATCAAAATTCAGTACGGCTATGGAAGTATTTAAAGAGACTGAAGGTGGATATTTCCCAAACATACGGCAACTTTTACTTATTCTTGCTGTATTATCTGTAACAACATCAACAAGTGAGGGATTTTTTTTTAGCTTAAAAAGAATCAAATTGTATTTAAGAACGACAATGGGATAAAATCCACTGAACTAAATACATAGAACGCTTGCATTATTCATAATATGAGTCTCATAGGAAGTCGCCATATGCATTCCGTGTCAAGGGAAAACATGGTGAAATATTATGTTATCTATGAAAATTGTTATCATCATCACAATATTAATGTTAAAAGTTATGAAAAGTCGGAAAGCATATGAGCATGACGCTTAGATCATAATAATACTAATATATGATCTAAGATATGACGGCTCCCTTATGGTCTCATTTTTCATATACGAGAATTATACACAAATACGTGTTCCATGTATTTAGTTCAGTGATACAATTGTTTGAATGGGTTATCATTATTAAATATTCATTATCAAATTTATATAAAACCAGAAGAAGTAATTGATTTGTTTGCAAAACAACATTCTAGACGTTTAAAATTTTGTTTATAAAGCACTACTTTGAATTATATTTTTTTTATATACAAATATTTTTAATTTTAATACTTTTTTATCTGCGTACACTTGTATAATACATTATAATTAATAATATATTTTAAAATATTATTATACTAATATAAGTGTTTTTATAAAATATGTATTGATGTAAAAAAATATTGGGTCCCCCCCAAAACAAAATCCTAGGTCCGTCACTGTTTCTTATCACCTTCCGGGAGAACTAGAAAGTCAAGGTTTTTAGATTATAGTAGATATAAATAATTATATAAATATATTATAATAGATTATAATATATAAACCTTGAATACTGGGTTCTTAGATCATAATCTAAGACCGTGGATCTTAGTACCTAGGATTCGGTACCCAGCGCAAGCAGTGATACCGTTCTTCGCGACCAAAAATTGTTATACCCATAATAATTATTAATTTAATACACTGGCGGTTTCACGGTTGCCTGAACAATTACTAGGTAAACGCTTAAGGAATCAAGCAGAGTGAGCTAATGATCCCTTAAACATGATTTATTGGCCCGTGTTAAGGCCGTTACATTATATTGAACCAATAAATGAATACATTTTTTATGCAACCCGCCACCTGGCAATAGTATAATTAATACAATACAATGAATACTGTAAACCTATTGTATTATAAATCATGATAATCTAATAGAAATACCATGACTATATACATTTATTCAGTCAAGAGTAATACATTGTTCTATGATACGTATATTTATGTTTTCAGTTTTGGACGTAGGTGGTACTTGGTGGTACCATAGATAATATAATATATATTGTTATATTATCTATGGGTGGTACGTGTACAAAAGTGATAGTGTTATCATATTTCAAACACGAGTGACAAGAACCGTTGGGGATATTATAATAATAATATAAACTAATAAAGTAAACAAGAATTTTTACAATGTTGTAATGTATTATAATATTACTTCGTACAAGTTTCTTACTTGTTTTAATATATTATTAATACACTACATTATAATATGATCTCAAAGAAAACATGAATAACAATTTTATTTTCTAGAATTAGGTACTATTAATAATTTTTGTACGAGATTAAGTTCAATAGACATTTAATATGAGTGAAATAAATAATGGCAAACCTGAAATGTGTATTAAGGATAGTGATCATTTATACAGACTCATTATAAGGTAAAGTACAAAGCCTTTTTGTAATTCACTAACCCATAGCATTTTCATTTGTACTTATTTCAATTTGGTTTAGTCAACTTTTTTATGATGGGCATACATCAATTGCTTCAAGCTTAGCTGTTCAAGTGAATGCTGATCCACCTTGTTCTCCATCGGATCGACTTAGGAGTGTAGTGATGAAAGGTTTACAACATGAAACCGACAGACAAAAAGAATCTGAACAAGCATTAAACTTAAATCCAATCCAACAAATGTTAATCGGACCGGGGATCGGTATGCTTAATGATTTATATACCTATCATACATTTGTGTACTCAATTTTTTACATAATTTTATTAGATTTGGAATTTGATACTGATGTTATTTGTACTGCTCCTCAACCATCGCTTTATGAAACTATATATGTAACATCCCACAAAGGTGCCTGTAACGCTGGTGCTTTTAGTCCGGACGGACAGTTAATTGCAACAGGAAGCAGTGATGCATCAATCAAAGTAATTATATTTTACAACATACAATTTAATGACTTATTAAAATAATATTTATAGATTTTGGATATTGAAAGAATGCTGGCTAAAGCACACGAGATTGGTAGCACTGATATTATAGAAGGACAAGGTCATCCAGTAATTCGGACTTTGTATGATCATTTGGAAGGAGTGACATGCTTGGATTTTCACCCTAACAAACCAATTTTGGCTTCAGGTTCTAGAGATTGTCATGTTAAATTTTTTGATTATTCAAAAATAACTGTGAAAAAAGCGTACAAGACAATAACCGTATGATGTTTAGTTAAATTCTATGTTTCACAAATTATTTTAACCTCATACAACTTAACATTACAGGATGTGGTACCAATAAGATGTATAAGTTTTCATCCCCTTGGAAACTATATGGTAGTGGGCACCAATTGCCCAATCATAAGACTTTATGACATAAATACGGTTCAAAGTTATGTATGTTCAGTTCCTAGCCAACAACATACTGGTCCTGTTACATCAATAAAGTATTAGAAAAATTATCTTATTTTTAATGCTTATTCAATTATTTATAATAATGTATTAGGTTTGAACCAGGTGCCAAATACTTTGTGTCCTCTAGTCGAGATGGTTCAATTAAATTGTGGGACGGCGTGTCTAATAAATGTGTTAACACCTTTGAAAGAGCACACAATGGTAGTCAAGTGTGTTCTGTGACATTTTCAAGAAATGGAAAGGTAATAATTTTTATTAGTTTATTTTTATAAGCACTAAGTTAAATAATTTTCTATTATTTGAATTTTAGTACATCTTGTCATCAGGCAAAGATTCTTTAGTGAAACTTTGGGAGTTGTCTACTAGTAGATGCCTGATTGCATATACTGGAGCTGGAACCATAGGTAAACTAGCGTTTTTTTCATTACGATTGTATAATCAATGTATCAATGTTTCTGAATAGGAAAACAAGAACACCATACTCAAGCATTGTTTAATCATACTGAGGAGTTTGTCATGTTTCCAGATGAAGTCACTACATCGTTGTGTACATGGAATGCACGGAATGCTTCTCGACAGAATCTTTTATCACTGGGTAATTAATTTTGTCAAATGCAATTATTTTATTAAAATGTTTTCATTGAGAATTATTTTGTAGGCCATAATGGACCTATTCGTTCAATAGTGCATTCTCCAAATTCAGCAGCATTTTTGACTTGTTCGGATGACTTTAGAGCCCGTTTTTGGTGTATAAGACACTAGACTGGAGCAAAAATTGAATGTTTTTTTTTTTATTTTTATTTCAAAATATTTATTTATTAAATCTTGTACAAACTTCATATAAAATATATAAATATTGTATTCATTGAAATTAATATATTAAATATTTTTTAATTAAATAATATTTACTACATTTCAAATAAAAATGTTTATGAAATTTGTTCGCGTAATAATTGTTAATTAAATTTTTTTTAAAGGTTAGGCAAGTGGGTACCGCTTTGTTGTACATTAGGTGCCGTATGGGTCATATAATGGATATGTTGAATTTAAATTTAATAATATTAAATAATTGTATACTTGTATACGAAAAACAAGCATAGATGAGTCTGTCAGCATATATTACTAAAAGTATAACATTTGCTATGTTAGGCACTTGTAAGACGGGGACAACAAATGTTGGTGTAACGTGCTCTTAATTATGTATTTATTTATTTTGGTCACGAACATGTTAATTAAGTCCAAATACAAATACAGAAAAGGGCTTGGTAATTACGAAATAGAAATTAGAATGAAAAATTATATAGAAATATAACAATTTATAAAAATAATAACTATTACAATATAATATATTTAAAGAAAAAAATAATTTCAGTATTAATAGAATAGGGGAGAATAACATGTATCTAAGGGAAGCATGTGGAATATAAAATAAACAGGGATCTCTAATATTATGAGTTTTGAGGTTAAAAAGACTTAATAAATGGGAATCAACTAAACTATTATTTATTATTGTTTTTAAAAGAATAACATTAGAATCATTTCTTTGATCAGCTAAGAATTTAAGATTTAAAAAGTTACTGGCGGTATAATCCAAGGCTGGACATTAAGAGGACGTCGCACCCGCATGTGTTGTCTCCGTCTTACACACGTACGTTATAGCAAATGTTCGTTCAGAAGATTCAATTGTGTGCTGTTAGTTTTTATATTAGAGTGAATTGACCTATTATCAAATTTAAAGGTAAGATTAACAAAACTACTGGAGCATATTCCACAAGTAAATATTTTGGACATTTTGTATCTGTTGAATTTTTCTATTTCATATAATATTATGTTAAGTTATAATTTTTTATTATTTTAGATCATACATAGAATTTACTATCCATTGGATTAATCCTCAAAAGTTGGAAAGATGTTTGAAAGGACTTGCATGTAGACAAATTATAGGAAGACAGACATATGACAATATTGCTGAATTTATAAACAAAGTACTCAACAAATTTAAAATTCAGACTAAAACAACATTAATAGTCACTGACAATGCAGCAAATATTGTCAAAAGTTTTAGGTAATTATCCTTTTTAAATGATCTTACATAATTGTATTTTATATTTATATTTTATATGAATTAGTGAATCAATACTGATTAAATTCAATTATGAGCTCAAAAAAACAATCTCACAATCATTAGTTATAACTTATAATTCATAGTTTAGTTTTTAAATCAATTAAAAATATTGTGTATTTTTATTTATGCTAGGCTAACTCATTTATAGATTTGGTTGGAAACAATTTTGTACTTACAGTATTGAAATAATATATTTAATTTTTGATCAATAATACAGATATGCAATATGTACATTAATACTTAATTTATATAGTTATATCACTTTATACTAAGTATATAAAAATAATATGTATTTTTTTTTCTTTTTTAATATCTTAGTATTTATATTTATTTAAAATATTTTTTCTTATAATTCAGAATAATAATTTATACATTTTGAGTTAAGCATTTTCAAAACATATTTAACAAAATTATAACTTATAGGTTCATGAATACTTAAATATAATATTATTTAAGATAGTAAAATAATTTAAATACTCGATGATTATTTTGGTTGCAATGGTTATTAGGTTAAGAGACAAGTGATAGATAGATAATAATATTAAAGACACTGATAATTTAAAAATAATAATATAGTATATTAGTACCTATATAATTATTAATTAAATATTTATGTAATGTGTAAATGTAGGTACTTAAATGTATATGTCAACATAGAATTGAAATATATTTTTATAAGCATATTTATAAAGTAATGTATAGATTGATTAAATCATCAATCATATAACTCCTAATTCCTAAAAAAAAAAAAAGAGTTTGCAACTAATACAATTATAATATAATAAAAGTATAGTACATTTCGTAATATTTTTTTTATAATAACAAATTTTGTCAAAATTTGTATTTGGGAGGTGTACGCTTAATAAATGTTGTACAAATTTATTTTTGTATTTTCAGTCTGCTGTAAAATCAATTTATGAGAATCATTGTATTAAATTGTTCGAATTTTTTTTCAGAGGTAATAATTTTATGGTAGTTACTTACATATAAATCGATCAAAGACTATTTACAATGAATGTTAATAGTTGACAGCTTTTGAAACATCCATTATTTGTATAATAATTAAGACTTTAATATTAGCAGTAATCGTGTTCCTTTCACAAAATGTTTTTTAATTAATTTAATCTAATTTACATTTATACTTTTGACATTTATCCCCAAGTTACATCTGAATCAATGGCGTATGCAGGAGGGGGCTAATGGGCTGAAGCCCCCCCCCTATTACCTCTATTATTATTACTTTAAAAAAATATATTTATCATGTTTCAACTGTCAGCCATAGTAAGCAAGACGTAAATTTCATATACGCCCTACCAGAATGAATTCATTTTTGAAAACCCACTGTATCTGCATACCAATTTTCCTAAAATTATCTGTAATTTTTCGATAAAAGTATGAACTACTTGTATGAAAGACCTTGTATTAAATTGTCTAGCCTCGTGACCTCGATATTTAATTTGATGAGATTGTTGAAAATCGTGAAACCAAATTTGATTTCCATAACAATCACAAACAATCAATATTTCCTAATTATTTTAAATAATAATATTATGTATTAAAAAAAAAAACTAATTTTTAATAAATAATAATATAATATATTTTATGTATGGAATTCATATTATGATGCTACAAAATGCATTGTTGCAAATATTGATAAGATTGAAAATGTTTGTAATGATATACAACTGCCTACCATTTCAGGACCTCAGGAAGACTCATTCCTACACGAATACTGCAATGTAAATTGTATGTATAAATATGCATATATAATATTTATTTCCTAATATGTTTAAAATAAATTCTAAAGATTGTCTTATATTTTAGGTCATGAAACCTATATCTAGAGCTTTGGACAAATGGTAGAGTGATAAAAATGTATCCTTGGGATATTTGCTCCTTACTATAAATGCAGTACATAAATCGCTGAGCATATGAAAAATATAATTTTTTACAAACCATTGATTATTGCTCTTAAGAGTTAAGAGAGGATTAGATAAAAGGTAATATATTTTCTGATTTAATTGATAAATTATTATTTAAATAGCAAACATTTCAATTTTTATAACATAAATTATTTGAATTCTAATACATGTTTTCATTTATTAACACTGATTAATAACACATTATACAAATATAATTAATAATATTACTATATCATAACAATTTAAACTAAATAAATTAAAGCTTTAAGGGTTGATGGTGACTAAATATTATTGTTGCATTGATCTCTTAGTGTAAAATGTGTTTGGCTCAGTTGAGTCGTTTGTCTAAAAAACATACCTAAGTAGCGGGCATTTAATGCAGTAGAAATTAGTAATAATGGAGTTGTTTAGAACTAGAATAAACTTCTGTACGGAGGGGAAAATATATTACATGCAATGATTTAGAAATGTTAATTTCAACTCCACTTATTGCACTAAGAGGAGAGTACCTAAGTTAACCCGTCAGTAGGGGGCGTATGAGCGCGGCGCTTACATTCCCAGATTTTAATAATTAAAGTTGTAAATCGAACTGTAAATGAAAATTTTATTATGAATAATTAATTAGGATCACTTAGTTTATTTATTATTAATAAATGGTAGTTACAATACTTAGTCAAAACTTTTTATAATTAAAAATCTAAAATCTCTTTAATAAAAATTTAAAAAAACATACATTATGATTATTGAAAATTATAAATCATACTTGGAGTAAAATACATAAATTATAGTTAATTATAGTTATAGTTTTAAAAAATAATAATACTTTGAGATGAAAATAAAAAAAATAATGTATATGGATAATATGTATATCAGTTATATATTTATTGGAACTGACAAGTATGATCTATTGTCATTTCAACATAAGACTATGGATTGGGTTATTTTATTTATAGAACAATTTCCAGATATGATAGTATAAAGTACGTAGGTATCAAAAATGTAAAAATGAAATTGAAACCAGTGGTTCCTAAATTAGTAAATTAATAAACGCCGCGCTCATACGCGCCTACTGACGGGTTAAAATGATACGCTATGCAAAAAAAAAAAAATTATGAAACGAACAGAGATTGTTTAAATCTTAATTATTTTAATTTGTTTTACACCTAATTAAACTCAAATAATGTCAAGATAATTTTTGTTATTAGATTCATGAGATATATGGGTCAAAGATGTGTCAAGTGGCTGCTTGTATGGTTCCAAAATTCAAACTTAAATGGATATTAGAAGATGATTGGAACGACATAAAACATAAACTTATGGAAACCATAATTAACAACTTATCAATAATAACAAATTCCCAAGAAAATCTTCAGTCGACTTCCATCCAACATCTGCAAAATGTCATAATAGTGACTTTGAAGATGATTTTTTTGGTTTTGAAGAAAATGATGTTTTGGATTCAAATAATGATTATAAACTATTTGTTAACAATTATTTGTCTAAAATATTAAATCTCCTTCAGAATTACTAAACGCACTTAAAGAAATATATAATACTGCCGTCTCTTCATCTACACATGTTGAGCGACTTTTTAGTGCTGGAGGACAGTTACTAAAAAGGAGAATCAATGGTAGATCAAAATGTTGAGATTACATTGTTATTAAAATTTAATAGATATTTTAAATAAAAATTTTACTATAAAAATAGTAGATTTTATAATTTTTAAATGATTACCTAAGTAATTTATTTTTTGAATTATAAATGTTACAATACAGTACCTAAGCAGATTCACACTAAAATCTAAATTTAAATGACCATAGAGTTCTAAAATGATATGTAAAAACAATATGTATGTAACTTCATGCATAGGTATATTAGTATCCAAGTGATTAACACGTCTTATTAGTTATTTTAATACCTTTTCAACGCATTATTTTTTTTTTTTTTTAATTAACTTATTAGTTGAATTTAAGTTAAGTTAACATTATTTGTTAACTTAATTTAAACTTAACTGTTGTTTTAAAAACTTTTAACTTAATTAAAAAAAAAATACTTAACTTACTTATAACAAGTTAAAAAATATCTTTAACTTACCCAGCCTTTAACCCATTAGCGCCCAGCGTTAACATATGGCAACATTTATACTACTTTATAGGCTCTATTTAAAAAAAAAAAATTATTTTAATATGAGTGTATTTATAGAAGTTGTCAACAAAAATTTAATGAAAATTTAAAAAAAAAATAATTTGGGCGCTAATGGGTTAAATGAGGCCTTGCGATATTGAATTTAAAACTAATAAAACAAAAAAAATTGTTTTGAACAGCTTCTATATATTTAAGGACCAATAGTATTAGACAGGGCTTGAAACCGATATTCGATACCGATTTTGAATACCAGTTAAAACCGTTAAAAACCGAAATCGATACCGAAACCAAAAACAAAATCGAAAAAAACCAATACCGGTAATCAAAACCGAAATCGAAATCGGAAAAATTCAAAACCGGTATTCAAAACCAAAAACCAAATCGGAAAAAATATATACCGATATCCGAAATCGGAAAAAAATAAATACTGATATCCGAAACCGAAAACAAATTCGGAATAAGTAATTACCGATATTCGATACCGAAAACGAAATTGAAAAAAAAATAATACCGATTTTTGAAACTAAAAACGAAATCCGAAAAAAACACCAATATCCGGAACGGAAATCGAAAAATTATAACATTAATATCTAACATTTGAAAAACTCTATAAATAAGAAATATTTTAAATACATACCTAATTGAATGTCTGGTGGAAAACTATGAATAATATAATATATATACTGCAGCATAATAATAATTATGGTAGTAAATAATAAATATCGTGTTTATGTAAAATTGTTCTACCATACAGAGCATAATCAATATTAAATAGTAAATACATTATAAGTTATGATTATTTATTACAACATCATAATATGGAGTCCAAAAAAATTAGTATCGTAAAAACAAATTGGACGTGTAAACAGATCGATCGTGGTTTGAGTGTCGTTTCTATTATATTCTATACTTCTATGATATTAGATCTCACGTTAGGTAAATCACGTTTATCAAATTGAAAATGTACCTGTAAATTATTTTGCACTTAAAAACTTAAAAATGTATAAAATGTTCAATATATTATAGCTAAGGATTTAAAATTTAAAAAGAGGTTCCATGTAAGTAGTTCATACTGTAACCAAAAATTCCAAAAATTATACAAACACAGTTTTTTTTAGTTATTTATAAAGGTATTTATCTAGTTAAAATAATAGAAAAGAATTGTTTTGTATTTTTTCATACTTGGTGTGAAGTATGCAGTGGCTTTGCCAGAAATCTCCCAAGGTGGGGAACCACTAGATCAAATACCATGTAATATTTATTATTTATATAATATAGCATTGCCATACACTACACAGATCAGGGAGGTGATCGGATTCTCGGTCACCCAAAATACACCACCGGAACGATGAATATTACAATTTATCAATATTTTCTACGCGTAATTTTCCCCTTTAAAGGTATATAATATGTGCGAGTATATATGTCATTATAAATTATTATAATAATATAATAATAATCTTGGGTTTAAAACCGATATTGAAACTGAAATCGAAATCGGAAAAAATCAATACCGGTATCCGAAACCGAAATCGGAAAAAATCAATACTGATATCTGAAACCGAAACCGAAATCGAAATCGGAAAAAATCAATGCCGATATTCGTAACCGAGACCGAAATCGGAAAAAATCAATACCGATAAACGAAATCAAAATCGGAAAGAATAAATACCGATAACCGAAACCGAAACCGAAATCGGAAAAAATCAGTACCGTGATAACTGAAACTGAAACCGAAATCGGAAAAAATCAGTACCGATAACCGAAACCGAAATTGAAATCGGAAAAAATAAATACCAATAACCGAAACTAAAACCGAAATCGAAAAAAATATTTTCGGTTTCAAGCCCTGGTATTAGAGTCCCAGATAATTGTAAGATACTCAAGATGAGACCTGCCGATGGAAGTAAATATACATTTGAAAGTCAATGGATCATTAAATGAGGAACAATTACACATTATAAGACTAAACAGAGAGAATGCTTTGTTTTTAATAGAGATAATATGAAAATAGATAATAAAAGTTTGGAGTTAAAAAGAATACTAAGGTCTTTACCTGAATTAGTATTAGAAAAAATAATATTATTTAGGTTAAAGTTGAAAGACAAGCTTGAAAGCTTTTTGAAAACGTAATTTTTAGACATTTGTTAATATTTAAAAAAAGACCATTACATTTGCACAAATGAATAAAACTTATTAAGTTCTTCTGGAGATACTTGGCGTCAGTTAGTGATTTTAAATATTTTAGTATAATCAGCAAAAAGTAATGTTTTAGAGTAGTTGATTGAATAAACAATATCATATTTTATAAAAATATTAATTAAAAAAGGAGAAATGTAATCACTTGTGGAATACCGGAATGCACATCATAGGTTTTTAAATATTGATTAAATAAAACTGTTGTAATATGTACAGCCGTACAGGGTTATTTTTTAAGCATGTTCACACTATTTCTTCGCTTTAATAGTGAATTTATTCAAATTCTGATTTTTCAAATTTTTAAATATAGGTACCTAAAAACCATATCAAATTTCTTATATTTTTTGTACTACTTAAAGAGTTTTCTATGGCAATACAAACATCTATTTTTCAAATGAGAACCCCCTTCCCCTATTTATTGCAAATTATTTAGTGGATGATTTCTGATGTAGGTACCCAAATCAAAATTCTTATGATTAGTTTCTTAATTATTAAAATGTTTAAACTAAGGATAATAATCCTTAAAAATGGTTTTATACAAATATAAACTATAATACTATGTAATACTAGATGTTATATTAATTATTATACTTCGATTCTTTTTACAAATTATTTATACTGATATAGTTATATCAATAGTAATTACTACATTTCTCAAATAGATTAATCCCCCATATCTACTTAACCCAGAGATTGAGAGATGGATTTATGGGGGGAAGGGGTGACACAGCGATTACCCCCACTTGGGATTTTTAAAAAAATTGTTTTAATTAGTTGATTTCACAATGTAGAATTAATATTGTGAATGACTTATAATGGTAACTCTTAGAAGAATTTACAAAAACGGTTTAATTTATTATTTATAAAACTATTTCATAGCTTAGGTAGCCAAACTCTAAAGACTAGTCAGACTCAAAAATAAAAATAAAAGTGGGTAAGTGGATGTCGCTCTGATGTACAGTAGGTTACAACTTACAAGTGGGTCACTACTCACTGTAATGGATGGTGTTATATTTTAATTCAATGATATAATATCATTGTATAAGAAAAACAATTCTGAGCGAAAATGGTCAGTCAGCTTATGATATTACTAAGTATATTTGATGATATTATTGTGAATAAAGTATTTTATATATAACCTAATTATGTGGAACCTTGTCTTAATTTTCAATCCTTACCTATAAAAGTTGAACATTTTATACATTTTTAACTACAAAATAATTATTAAATTTTAAATTTGATAAATTTTGTCAAAATTTGAACTTATAATGCTTGTAAAAAAAAAATGTGCCTATGTATTTTTAGAGTCGCTTTTGAAAACTATTGGGAATTTTTTACTTTAGTACCCTAGTACGAACTAGATTCACTTTCCTATCAGATTCGTAAAATCGGTTTTCTACTAAATCGATTTTGGTGTTTGGTTTAACTCTAAAATAAATTAACGTATATACATAACATTTTAACTGGTCGTTTATATTTGAATTTTCTATACATGATAACATTTTCAAAATATTTTGATTTGTTTTGAACTGTTTAGGGACATTTTCTCATTTCTGTTTCAAATTTTATTAATATTTTTTTCTATGAATGTCAATAAAACTTTATTTGTTAGATAAAAAAGCTTGAAAATCGAATACAAGATTCTACTATATCGTTACGATAACATTTCAAAAATATTAAAAATCCCTAGCCACGGTTTTTATTTATGAGCATTTAAATAGTTCAAATCTTGATAAAATACGGTAAAAGCACGAAAATTAGCAAATTATTTTAGGTTGAGAATTCATAAGTTTTTCTTTTAAAATCTAAGATTTGAAAATGTAATACAAGATTTCTCATAAGTTTGTCTACTTTTATAAAAAAAAAAAATTTCTACAAGCCAGTCAAATCAAATTTTTATTAGCGTTAGAAATTTATATTTTTACAATATTGGATATTCACTCGATTTCTCATGTAGCGGTTTTGTTATTTTATTGTTATTCAAAAACGAATAACTGTAGTCTGTAGAATGTAGATACATGAAATATTTACTGAATGTTTATATTTTCATTTTCTAAAAACAGTACAATTTTGAAAATATATTGACTCATTTTGGGATGTTTACAAATATTTTCAGTTTTCATTTTTTTAGTTTTTTTTTTTTATAAATATCAATAAAATTTTATCTTTTGGGTAAAAAAGCATGAAAAGTTAATGCAAGGCTCCTGATATATTGTTATAATAGCAATTGAAAAATATTAAAAATACATAGGTGACATTTTTTTTTATAAGTATTATAAGTTTACATTTTGACAAAATTTATCAAATTTAAATTGTAATAATTATTTTGTAGTTAAAAATGTATAAAATGTTCAACTTTTATAGCTAAGGATTGAAAATTTAAGACAAGGTTCCTCGTAAATAGGTTATATATAAATCACTTTATTCACAATAATATCACTTAATATCATAGGCTGACTGACCATTTTCGGTCAGAATTGTTTTTTTTATACAATGATATTATATCATTGGATTCAAATTTAACATCATCCATTACAGTGACCCACTTGTAACCTACTGTACAGCAGAGCGACATCCACTTACCTACTTTTTTTTTAAAAACTAGAAATTGTCATGAATTTTCATAAATTGTACCAAAACTTGTGGTTGAATCAAACAGCAACAACATCCAAACGTACTTTTTGTATATATAAGTTTTAGCTCGTAATATTATACACTTAAAGCCTATACCACGGACGTAGGTATAAACGTATTTAATATAGGTACCTACGTCCGTGGTCTATACCTAAACGTCACAGAGCCACCACCGGGCGGGTATGACCATAGGTAATATTAAACCTACCTATACATTTTAACATTTATGTTCCTATATAATAATATTGTCTATGGGTATGACCACCGTATATACAGCGGATGTTATATACATATTATTATATGTCTGATTTTTAAAAAGTTAGTGCCTCTTGAAGTCACAATGTTACAATATTGTACCTACAATAATATACGTACCTAACTAATGTCGCAATACTCGTAATATATAGATTTTATCATTTATTTTATATAGGTCTTTTATATAATGATAGGTACCTATATTGATATTATTGGTACCTACTTATGTAATCCTTTGGATGTTCGAAATGATACGTTAAGCCTTAAGGACTAAGTATAATTTATTATTGTCATCGCACTAAATAACATACCTAATATTGGAAAGAAAAATTGGTCTATACCAACCTATTACCTAAACAAAACGGGTACTTAACAAAATATAATATGTTACGTTATAAATACTTACAATACGTATTCTGTATTAGGCATTGCTATAGGTACAATACTGTAGTCTTACAGTATGTAAGAATGTACCGTAAGAGCGAGATACTTTACTCCAGGGGTTAAACATTGCTCCAAAAAAAATATTTATTGATATCAATCGTAGCATATTACGATTTTGAGATAAGAGATTGTAGTTTTTTTTATATTGTTCTTATTAATATTACAATTTTTTTCAAACATTTCGAACATCAATCTATTAGTTCGCCTCCAAGACGTATGCCACGAAAAGAGTTGTTTTCAAAAACACAAAAACTCATGACGAAAAAGTTGTCCAAAATCCAGGGGATTAAAATTCAATTTAAAATGTATTGAAAAAAGACTTTTAATCAACTAAAAAAAAAAAAAAATTATATTATGTATAGTTTCAGATTAGTTAAAACATAAGCACTAAACATTGCACCAATAGTTATTATATGCATTAAAGTAAGGTAGTTTTAATCATTGTGAAATGTAACCTGTAATGTATTTTACTTTGTTCCAAATTTTTGGGAATAAGTAAGTAAGTCACTTAGAATGACATTCGGATTTTTTTTATTTGTTCTTACCTCTCAACATCTATACCTACATATAAAACAACGCGAACAGGTAATTTTTATCTTTGTTATTGAAGCTATAGTATAGGTTTAAGCTAAAAAAGAAATATATTTGAAGCAAAGTATCCCGCTCTTACGGTATCACATACCACCATAGAATATTATTTTAATTATAACATAACAGAATACTAATATGCCAGAAGGGCCACAATTTTTTCTTAATATTATTAATACTTAAGTATTATTATATTTATTAATTTATTACTATATTGTACTAAATAAAAGTATAGGTACAACACACACACACACACTTTATTTATGGATTGATTCTATTATCTAAGTACCTATTAACAGTAGCTGTGGCCTCTGGACGACATTCTGATTAATCGTTATAGGTGCTTGCTTACACAAGTTGTTATGTTTTTGTTGTAACTTGTATGTACACGTCATGTGACATTTTTAAGTGACGTCTAGCTGGGTGATACTTCATAGCTCATCGCTCATAACCAATATTTTGTTTTTACTAAATAAACGTTTGGACTGCCGTCTTCCTTCGAGGCCAACAACATTATACCCGCGGTCATGTCCAACCGTTCTACCGTGTACACGAATTAATTTCTATACCAACAAATATTCCCTGTAATATAATATAATTATATAAATATCAGTTCTCTTATGACCCAACAAATATTATATAGATAATAATTACAGCGATTGATGATTTCTGCGGCCTTCTAGTCCAACAATAATAAATAATAATTATAATATACCTAACCTATAGTTACAAATATAAAAACTTACGAAGACGCAAGCTATTATCTGTGCTAAGACTCTAAGAGCCTAACTGCCTAAGATGAGTACGATGAATATAATTGAACACACGACTACACAATAGACACTATAAAATACAATATAAAACATGGATAACAACGATGTAACGATTAGCACACACACAGTCAAAATAATAGAATAATTAAAGCCAGTGGCGCAGGAACTATTTTTCATAAGGGGGGGGGGGGGGCAAAACATAAAAAAAAACCTAACAACTATTATAATATATTTATTTTTTTTATTTAAAAGTTTACCAGCTAGTTTAACATAGCAAAAGTTTACCAACATATAAATGTATAAATTTAGTGATTAAATTATATTTATTACATTTATATATTGAAACAAAACATGAATCATATTTACGTTATACCTAAAGTTATAATAACAGTATCTAAATGAATATAATAAATAAGTTTTAAAATAAATATATTTACTATATACCTGAAGTTGTATTCAAAAGTAACAATATATTATACAAAAGTATAAATAAATGAAATATAAAAATGTATTTAATTTATACCTTAGTCCTTAAGTTATATTCTAAAGTAACAATATGTCAATATATAAATAAATATAAAATAAAAATAATAAATAAATACCTGAAGTTGTATTCAAAAGTAACAATATATTATACAGAAATATAATTGTTCTACTGTCTACAAATATTAATTAACGACATTAGTTGTTGAAATATATTTGAGTAGGAAATAAAAAAATAATTTGTAGGTATCTAAAAAGTAAAATTATTATTCGTTCAACAAAAATATTGCTTTGTAGAAATCAGTTTGATTTAGGTATATTGATATATCACTACATCAGTAATATTTATACTTATAACAATTTAT
>NC_042495.1:41749558-41757309 GCF_005508785.2 Acyrthosiphon pisum | reverse complement strand
GAAAAGCCCTATAGAAATTAATGCGCACTTGCAATTTGGCGATTTAGACGATATTAACTATATAGTAACTGCGATAATATATTAGAAGCATAATTACAATATATTTTAAAATATACCACAAAAACAAATAATGATACAATTTGAAAAAATAGGTGGTTGTGTGTGTGTTAGTGTGCGTACAGGTCGGCGATGGATATAGGTCACTGGCCTATACCCGTTATCACTTATAACGGGATTATGTAGCGATGGAGTGGTGCGGCGGAAATTACCGATAAATCTATTTATAATATTATAATAAAATAAGTATAGTAATAATAATATAGCTTATTTTAAATATCAACAACAACTTTATAGTTTTTCTTCTGCGGCGGAGACAATATTGATTTATTAATTTATAATTTAATTAAATATTTATAAAAAATTAAGACCAATGAAAATTTCATTTTGAATATTTTAGTAAAGATCACGCAAAGTATTGATATATTACTGCACTCACTCAAACTTATCATTGGTATGATGGTATCCTTATATTATATTTCATAACATTTTACTTTAGTGTACCAAAATTGTATGCTGTAATGACTTCAAAATGTTCAAATGATGTAAATTGTTACAAACTGAATAATATATTTAGCTGGACTATTTTGAGATAAAGTAATTTGTATTATTTTATTTTTTATATTTTACAATTAATTATTATTCTATTAATGTGTTTACCCTTAATACATTTTTGAAATGGTTGTTTACTGATAAAATAATCGTATTCTTCAATAATAAATTCATAACATTTAACATAACGTTTTTTGGAACATTATATAAATATAATATATTTAACAGTAAAGATGCTATTTTGTCATTATTCAAATATATTTTATTAAATTAAATTTCTAATTTAAATCCCAACTTGTTTTTTGAATTTTGTAAATGCACTGAATTCTTTTTTGTCTAGGTATATACCTAAGTACTCAAATTGGTAGATTCATCTTCTCGACTTTTCAATTCATAATGGCTGCTTTGAAAAATGTCATTAGTTTTAGTTTCTATCGAATGAACAAGTCAATATTACTGTGTCAAACAATCGATACTTAATAAGTCGATAATATTTAATAATAATAATAACTAATAACTAATAACCATGATAATCACAACACTGTTCTGTCGATGTTATTTACAGCAGTATATAGTTACGCCTACTTATATAACAAACAATAATATTTTAGACCTTCAACCTGATCAAAACGCCGCCGACACTCATAAGTTATCAGGTATAGGTACACACATATGACTCGTCAGTCAGTTTAACGCCGTGACCACAAGCGACAAGCCGCGTTCTCCTCCGTGAAATATTTTCGTTGATCTTTTCGTTTACCAACCGATGTAAATGCGAACAACAAAAATGGATTATCGTTTACAGCTGGTCGTGAGTATATTATATGTTTTAGACGCGACTTCAACTATAATGCAATATGTACCTACGGCACGTCGTTATGTGATCATCTGATAAGACTATACGAGTCAACCTACATATACATACATAAGACGATAGAAAAATGTGCAGTAACACTTTTTGTTTTGTACGTTTTGGTTTAGAGTGTTTAGACTCTAAAGGTCGCGAATGGCACACACAATTAAGGCCGCGAGTGCATAATTCACACACTATTTCAGCATGATTTTTATTAATATATCAAAAAATATCGAGGAAGAAAATCGTTTGTGATTATACTAACTTTCTTTATGAATATTATTATAAATAATCCTCATAATCAGTATACCGCGCATGTATAATTTCAATTTTTGTTCATATTTTTATTTATTTTTAGGTACCTACTATATAATTAATTGTTAATATAAATAAGAGTTATATTTGCAATTATTATGATTTTTTTAAGGCTCGTGAAAAGTTGAATTTAAAATGGTAAGGTCATGCTCACATGATTGGGAATCACTGCGGTTAAATGTATATTATTATATTTTTAAATATAGTCTAAGCGTCTTTTTTACTGAATATTGTGTACCAATATGTTTTTTTCAACATAATATAGGTAGGTACCTACATTAGATATTGCAGCACTTTAATTCAATACCTAATTGGTATAAATATTATATAGGTATTTGTATTATATAGGCATGTTATGGTGTACCTATACTTATAGACTATAGTTATAATTGGCGTTTCACTGAATTTATCAAACTATTTTTTTTAGGTACTTATCTTGTGATCTAAATATGTAAAAAGTCAAGTGTCACTAATGCATGACTTCTTACTCCAAATTTGCATGTACCTACATTTTTTTTATCATCACGCAATCATAAACTTACTATACTAAAAAGTAGGTAGGTACAAAGTAGGTACAAAAGTAGATAGTGAACCTATAATATTTTAATGTAAAATAAAAAAATTAAAAAGCCCTTATTTTTTTAAACGACTAAAATAATTTATTGCCATTTATTGTTCATGCGATCATAAACTTATAAGTTATATGCAAGGCTGGGCATTAACGAGTTAAAAAGTTAAAGTTAAGTTAATAAGTTAATTTTATATTAACTTTTTAACTTAACCAGTTAATTTTGGCTTTTCATTAACTTAACTGTTAACTTACTAAATATCTTTTTTAACTAACGTGAAATTAACGAGTTAATTTTTCATTTCAAGAAGTAAGTTAAGTTAATTTATTTTGTATTTAATTTTATCATATTTCACTACTTCAGTATATTTCGTTTTCATGTCAAAAAATATTTATCATGAATTGTTTAAAGTAAAAAAGTATATAATTCGAATTTAACTAATATGGAAACACTGTATAAAATATAAACACTATAATCTATAATTTATAGTTTTGGGTTGGAAAAAAATTAAGTACGTTAGCGTTGTATAAACAAATTAACTTTTTTTTAACTTAATAAAAAGTTAAAAAAAAGTGTGTATTAACTTTTAACTTAACTGAGTTAACCTATAGTTAAATTGACTTTTAACTTTTAACTTTTTGTTATTGGTGCATATTAACTTAACTTAACTGAGTTAAAAAAAATCATTAACTTGCCCAGCCTTGGTTATATGAGTACATAATTTTCATTAAAAGTTAAAAATTTAAAAATTCTTAATAATTGTGAATAATTTATTTTATTTGTTGGAAAACACCCACAAATGCGCCGCTACAATGCATTTTTGAGTGATTCGAAAAAAATACAATATAATATTTTCAAGTTTTAGAATATTAAAATAATAGTAATAAATGTCACCAACTAACACTGTAATAACGTACTATAATCAAATCTCTAAAATATAGCATATATTTTGATATTACACATTATATTACACATACAAATCACTATAGTTAGCACAGACAATATTGAGGGAGAATCGAATGAGAATATTGTAAATAAAATCGTATTTATTTCACTGCCACTGTGGCGTGCGAGTTCTATAAAAATGTATACACTATTATACTACTTAGATAATAATAATATTATGTACTACTTTGTTTTCTTTCAAGACGTTATTGTTGGCCCTGGGCTGTTGCCGTGGATTGCCGAATAACACACGTCCGTACAACATTCTGGTGTTTCTACCAACTGAGACCAAAAGCCATTTCATGGGGTTCCAACCCTTGCTGGAGACGTTAGTGACCAGAGGACACAATGTGACATTAGTCTCACCATTCGCGTTGGGTTCCGGCGGGACGGCGTTGACGTACTACACTCACGTCAAAGTGGAAATCACCGAAAACGTGGCAGGGCGTATGTATATTTTTATTTTTTATACGTACTCATTTAACTATAATAAATCCATATGAGCTAGCAAATATTCAAGTATCTTGTATTCATCACCCAGAAGGTATTGTAAATAGTACAATACACTAACTGTAAAACCCACGACTTTGCCCTGGAAAAAGTGAACGAATATAAAACAGCGCTTGAGCGGTATATAAGCGTGTATCTCGGATTTTGTGTATCTCAGTTTAAGTGTTGTTCAGTTCAAGGGTGAATCGGCGTCATTGAAGATACTATTAGCTTTGTGATATAATTCGACCAAGTCACCGAGGTGGGTAACCGCAAGTCACGTCTTGGATTCAGCATTTATAGTATATTTTTTTTAACGTGTTTTAAACCATTCATTTCTGTATCTCTGAGATTTTCGCCAAAATCAATCTATTAGTTTTCGAGGATATAAGCTATACAATCATATATTTGGTTTTATGCTATATACCTAGTAGGTATCTTTAATCGAGTCCACGTAAACGCGATGATTTAATTTATGCTTTTAAATAATTTGCTCGAGTAACATGTGCCAATCATTCATGTACCTATATACTTACAAATAAAATACTAATTTATTTTATTACTAGGTTTTATAATCTGCAACCAATGACAAATAAACAACGAAAAAATCTCAATATTTACCAGGGCTTTAAACCGCTTCCGAGGAAATGGGTTACCGGTTTTCGGGGTTTTTAGAATTGATTAACGGTTACCAAAATGATCTCTAAAAATGCGGTTACCGGTTATCGGTTTGGAAGCGGTTTTAATTCTTCAAGATTACCGGTAACCACTCTGAAACCGGTTTTTATTTTTTTTTAAGTAAGAACAGGAACTAGGAGCCACGATTTAAACAAAATTAAAATCTATTTTATCATAGATTGTGTGGTGTACTGGCGTACCTCCACAATTGTGACAATTTTGTTATTAAAATTACTATTATCAGTATTATCAAATATTACTTATTAATACATAATATTTAGTTTGGAATAGTTGACGGGCGAATAAGCACAGGAATAGGATATTAGTAATTTACCCAGCCAGTTTAGTGCGTTATTATTATGAAGTAAGAATAAATATCATAACAGTCGATGATAATAACTTCCAAGTTATAACATACATATATAGCTGGTAGTATATCGTAAATAAGTTATAATTAAATATAATTTAAAAATGTATAATAATATTATTACATAGGTATATGTAATATGCCTGCATTCGATAATGATTCTACCAGCGATATCAGTCAAGAACAATGTGTATACTGAGAATCTACCCGCATTGTTTGTGTACCAATACTATTCTTCGTTCGAACACGCAATGGTTATTTTCAATAATTATTTTATAATAATTTGGTGTTTTTAAATTTTTATATTTACTTCATGATCATAATTAAAAAAAAATTAAAACCATTTTAACGTCAATTGATTTTGAGATTTACGGTTTTGATTAATTAACCGGTTCTAAAAATAAACGGTTACCATTATAGATTTTCCTCTTTATCGAATTACGTGATTTCCGGTAATTGATAACCACTTCTCAAAATTGAACCACGAGAACCAGGAAGCGGTTACCAGTCCAAAAAGTAGTCATGAAACCGGTTACCGGGAAAAATCGGTTACCGGTTTCAAGCTCTGATATTTACCGTGAATCTCAAAATCCTTAAAGGTACCTTCTCGTAATATATTACCTTTTAAGTTCATAAATAAAATAGTATCTCGTAAAGATTTTTAGCACCCCCCCCCCCCCCCCTTAAAAATGTGCGTGTTTGGTATCAATTAATATAAATTGGAATTTCGAGACCTATATTTAATTAAGGTTATAAAATATACAATACAATTTTTAATTAATTACCTAATTAAATATATGAACACAATAGTAAAATGTATTAATGTATTATTATTTATTATTATATTATTGCTGATTAAAACAATTTTAAGAGATATAATATTATATATTCAGTATTTTCACACTAAAATAAATTGCACGTCTTGTCGTACATTTTTACTTTCCATAATAATCATTATCAAGACTGGTATTCAACTCCGAAGTTCAGGCATTTCACAATGATCATTACAATAATTTAAAAATTAAATTTTATTTTATAGTAAAACTGTTTTAGTTACGACTTACTCGCATGACAAATCCTTGATTAATATTTTTATAATCTATCTATCATGTTATTTTAACCAGTCCTGTAAAGAATACTTGAGTACTTGAGTAAATACTCAAATACATTTTTTTTAAGTATTTAAGATACTACTCGAATACTTTAATTGTTAAGTATTTCAAATACTACTCAAATACTTTGAAAAAGTATTTGGAATACTTTTCAAATACTTTTGGTTTTTAAAGTGGGTTTCTAATTATCGTAATATAAACACATAGGTAGTAGGTAATCTAATAGTTATATACAGTGGTCGAAATGGCTCAAGATAAGTGGAGGGATGCCTTACAATTCAGATTTCCTGATATCATTTTTCGCACCTTGTATAATATTTTTTTTTATAGTTCACATTTTGTTTATGCATCAAAACACTACAATCTTTTTTTTTATAATAAATAATCTTTAAAATTAAACAAATAAATAACATTTTTCAAATTTCAGTCAAAACTGATTTTTATTTCTAATATTTTTCTGTAGAGATTTAAGATTATATAGTTGAATTTGTAATTAATACTAAAAATATGATATGTTATTTAACAAAATCTATTAATATTCAAGTATAACATTTTTTCTACTTAATTTAGCAAACACTTTTTCTTGATTAAGTAATAAAAGTATATAAAAAAATCTCAAGGAGTAACTTTTTATCGTGAGTAACAAATATTTATATTATCAAAGTATACAATATGTTTCATTGTGATCATAACACTCATAAAAGTATTCTATCCATGGGCTAAATTTAGAAATTGATCAACTCACATATTGCACATCTACTTATTAGTTATCAACAAGATATTGTCAGAAATTACGTTTAGATATTTTAGCATATCTCTAGTTGCTACGTCCCTACTTATTATCATCAATATTGTTCTTTTCTTAGATTATATCACGATTAAAGATATACTTTAATCGTGGAACATATCATGATCTAAGGTTATTTTTCTGTGATATACGGGCAGGTAGTATGACGTAACATTTGTGATCAACGCTTATCATTTTTAGTATAGGCGAAACTGCCTATACTAAACAACACGATAAAGCCGGGCCTCAATATTATAAAACAATATTATTTTCACCAAATAAATAAAAAACTTTCATATATATAAATATAAAAAGGGTGGGTAAGTGGATGTCGCACTGCTATACAGTAGGTTACAAGTGGGTCACTGTATAATGGATAGTATTAAATTTGAATTCAATGATATAATATCACTATATAAGAAAAACGATTCTAAGCGGAGACGGTTTGTCAGTCTAGGTATTAGACATACCTATTATAGGTATACTTATCTATAGTATTAAAAAAAAATTGATCTATAATAGGTATCAATAATAAATTCCAAATTAATCATATCACAATATCCATTAGGTAACGCGTTATACATCAACAACAAACCGTGGTACAATCATAGATATATAATAGTATACTTTAGAAGTTTCAAGTACCCACAAATAATATTATACAATCACAACAAAATAACTAAAATAGTTATTCCAGGTTTTTTAATATGTAATTTCGTCCAAATTTGAACTTAAGATGACTATAAAAATAAACTGTGCTTATGTATTTCTTAGAATTTTTGGAAACAGAATTAAATATTTACGTGAAATCTTGTTTTAAATTTTCAATCCTTAGATATAAAAGTTGAACATTTTATAAATTTTTAACTACAAAATAATTATTCAATTTTAAATTTGATAAATTTTGACAAAATTTCAACTTCAAATGCTTATAAAAAAAATGTGTGCCTATGTATTTTTAATATTTTACAATTGCTATTGTAACAATATATCAGGAGCCTTGCATTAATTTTTCACGCATTTTTAG